>NC_085138.1:65353531-65603531 GCF_035046485.1 Aedes albopictus | reverse complement strand
AAAAACACGCACTAAAAATATAATTATTTGTCATGAAGAAAAACTAAATACCGTGCAGTACCCATAATCTGAACGGTTAAGGGAATCTCACAACAAACACTAAAATAGATGGAAGTTCTTGTTGCTAGAGATAATGCTTCATATTACCATCAAGTGTGTTAGTTGTCTAGCTAAATGTATAAAATAAATTAAATCTCATAATAACTTCCAGTCTCTGATCTAGACATATTTTTGTTTGTGGACGACGTGTTCCTAATTATGGACACCATAAGAAGCCGTGGTCCTAATTCTGAACACATAGTGTTACTTACAATGCACAAACACATTCTCTACGTTCGCAGTTCAGTCAAAAACGATATGTTTTGTAACGATTGGATAATAGAGGGGCTTAATAAAATTAACACCTCAACTCTCGATTCAATATATGCTACATAAAAGGAAAACCTATTTTGCGTTAGCCGACTGTTCAGAATATGGAGCTGTCTATAATATGGTGCTCGCACGGTACAGCCTTAAGCTTTCGCTTGATCGTTTCCCTGGAAAGGTTAAAGTCGAACACAGAGGCTACATTGCTAAACGCCCGTTTCAAACCAGTAATGGCACTCCGCTGCCCGTAGTCCTACGCAAAGGAGGCCGTAGCCAAGGTCGCAACATCACGTTATTCCGCAGTGCTCTTGGACGAACATACAAATCGACGGACTGCAACAGTGCGGGGCAGTTCATCCTTCCCTGCAACAAGTCCGCAATGACCATTGCTCGTGCAACGGTCCTGCGCAGCTGTAGACTCTCTAGGTCAATCAATTGGCATCGACTTCTGTAACTAGGCAGTCGCAACGGATCGCGCCATGGGAGTCGGCGGAGAGCAAAGCGGATAAAACGGCGCTGAACAGATTCTATCCTCTCTATTCCTCTTTAGATGATGAGGACTCCAAACCACGTTACAATACTCGAGCGTCGATCGAACTAGCGAACAATACAGAGATTTCAAACAATAAATACACGCTGGTGAAGTCCTTGGCGATCCGAAATATGAAGCCCAACGTTCTAGACGCTTTTTCAACGACGAACGAAACATGTTGTCTGAAGCTTAGTTGTAAATCCAGAATCACCCCCAGGTCCTTCACATCATGTGCACGCTGAATCACGGTGTCGAAGAGCTTGTACAGGAAAATTATAAGTTTACGAATTCGAGCGAACGAAATCACGGAGCACTTGACGAGATTAACCACCATTCGGTTTAATATGCACCAGTTCATAAATGCATCCAGATCCTGCTGGACGCAAATTGCGTCTTCGATAGAGCGAATAATCCGGTAGATTTTCAGATCATCTGCGAAAGTCAGACGGGGTCCTTTCAACGTGTAATTGATATCTGTTTTTATCATTGAAATAAATTAAGAAAATCAACAGCTCCAAATGGCTGCCTTGAGGAATTCCGGACGTGGCATGAAACTCGGCAGATTGGAATCCTCCGATCGAGACAGTCAATTTCCTAGCAGTTAAGTATGGACTAAGCCAGCGCAGGATATTTCCGCTAATGCCAAATCTTTCTAATTTGGCTATTGCTATTGCGTGATTGATCTTATCAAATGCTGCAGATAGATCTGTATATATGGCGTCCGTTTGTACGTTTTGTGCGAAGCTATCGCCAATGAATGACGTAAGACACAGAAGATTGGTGGCTGTAGATTTGCCTGGAACGAATCCATGTTGATCGCTGCTTAGATGACTTTTGCAGTGAGACGACAAAGGTTCCATTACTACAAGCTCGAACAATTTGGAAATGGCACACAGAGACGAAATTCCTCGATAATTTCCAACGTCCTTCCGTTGCCCCTTCTTATGCACCATGTTGGCATTTTTCCAAATAGACGGGAACACTCCAACTGACAGAGATAAATCAAATACTCTTCATTCAAGAGTGTTTGGATAAATTGAACACGTAGCGAATAGGAACGAGCAGAGTTTCAATATTCCTGTTGCGATGGGATAGCGCTTGGACACCCCTGGTGAAAAGCATAACTGCAACATGACACATCGAACGCAGATCGGCTGTGGGAAGTAAAAGAAAAACAACAACAAATGAGAAGTGCAGTGGTAGAAACGGTAGAAACAGATTTGTGAAGAGTTTATCACCTTCAGAAAATACCTTTAATTGTGCAAAGTAGGAAGGCAATATCTAGTGTATCTTATAGTGTATATTGTGATATTAATCCCTGCGGTGAATCGGTTCTCAAAACGAGTGAAATGCCCATCGGCTTAATGCTTGATAGTAAGTAGGAAATCTGTGAGAAAATAGTTAGTTTGATTGTATGATTGCATGATACGCGCACTTGTAGGCTTTCCTTGAATAGGGCAGAGGTTCCCAAACACGTCACACAAGGAACATTTGTGAATGGCGCAGAAGTAAATTGTGGGAAGGAAACCACTTTCTTGTAAGTTACTAATATTAAGAATATGATGGAATTTGTTATTAATTGTTAATAAAATTTGCAGTTGAGCATCGCTGAAAACAAGTCGGCTGCTACAAAAAATCTGGTTTCCCTTCGGGAAGTTGATGGAATACCATCTGGTCCTTGAAGATTTTAATCCCGAAGCGGCGCTGGAAATCATTACATCCTCAACGACGAGCGTAGCCCAGGAATCGTTAACCAGCGGAATGACCTGATTCACGAGGGTTTCAGAAATCGTCTCATCGCAAAACGTACTAGCAAACTTCTGAGCGAAGAATTGACAAATCTGTTAAGAAATCGTCTCATCGCAAAACGTACTAGCAAACTTCTGAGCGAAGAATTGACAAATCTGTTGAGGTTCCGAAGCGGTTTTTCCATTCAAAATCATCGTTGAAGGTAGTCCAGACTCCTTTCTCTGCTCGTTCACGTACCTCCAAAAAGACTTTGGTTCCGATTGGAGACTGCGTTGAATTCGTTGTTTATAGTGGCTGTAGCAACGTCGACTAATTATCTTATAAGCTACGTTGACCCTCAAGTAATATTCACGTGCTGGAAAAGTACGGTACTTAGAGTAGAGCCTCAAAGCAGCTTTCCTATCGGATTTCAGAGTACGGAGCTCACGGGTTTGCGGACGACATGGACATTATCGCCAGAACATTTGCAACGGTGGCAGAGCTGTACACCCGCCTGAAACGCGAAGCAGCGAAGTTTGAACTGGTGGTGAATGCCTCGAAAAAAAAGTACTGAGTACGCGTGGTGAAATCGAATGATCTTTATTCATTAGCTAATAATCCTACGAAGTTTAATTCTACACGTCTAATTCTAGGAGGCGGTACTTAAGCTGGTCTACACAATATGGTTCAAAAATGTAGTCGACCAATCAAGCACGTTTTTCGTATGTGTTGGTGATGAAGGTTACCAAAAGAAGTATGCAAGAAATCTAGGTAATGCTATGACTGTTGATGCCAAGGTTGATGCTGCGTTTGAGTCGTGCATTCAAGACCACCGGAAAAGAAACATGTGGTGATAATAATTTCAAGTGTGGCAGTTTTTCTGGGACAGCAAGTGCGGAAGGCACTTGTTATTTATTGTTATGAGTTTACAAGTCTATTTCTCATGCTATCGTTCGTCGTCTAATTAGAGGGTCTGCGTAAAACAGATATCCATGGAATTTGAGATGATTGCAGGTTTAACTTGATGAAAATCTGCTCCTGCGTCCACAAAATCGTTAAAGTTGCATTTTTTGTATGGCAATCTAGCTAGGTTTACTAGTGACCTTGGCGAACCAAAAATTTAGCCATTTCGCATCTAGAATAGTGTACAAGCAGATTTTGTGAATGTGTAACTCTTACACATTTTATGAGTGGTATGAAAATTATGCATTTATGAGTAGGTCTTACACATTTTAGTGCTAAGCAGTTTTAGCGTGCGGAACTGATACTCAGAGGATTGAGTGGTAGATAGTTATAACCGATTGGTCCAAATCGAATGTGGGAGCGATTTCTAGATCCGGTCAAAATTTTTTGCATTCGAAGACGTGATTTAAGCTGTTGGTACACCTGAAAGTCTCTTAAATAAAGACAAATCAATCAATCAATCTGTTAGTACACAGGGTCAAATATTTGTCCAAAAAGAAACCAATGCTCAAACATCTTGTTTGACTCGATCGAATTTTCATTAGTGTCAAACTGATTGCAGAAAGTAGATTTTTTCAGCCCGAGTCGTACATTTATCCAACGTGGCTTGCCGAGTTTGATAAATACGAAGAGTGCTGAAAAAATCAAATTTTGCTACGTGTTGCATACAAAATTTTGTGCAACTATTTTTTCATTATAAAACTTATTTGGTGGACATCATCATCGACGTCGATTGATCGTCGCGGCAGCTGATAAAAACACCACAAAATGTTAGTGCTGACGTCAACAAAAGGACTGTATCGGAAATTAACTATATATGTTCAAAACATCCTAAAAAATAATTTATTCAAGTTATAAATAATTTTATTTTTGGAGGTACTATATAAATCCTCAGAAAAAGGAATGGCACTTTTGCTTTTGTAAAAATAATTATTTTACATGTTCATCAATCTCAAAGTTTAAACGCATGATCTTGACATTTTGGACATCTCTTAAAAATTTGAAATTGCGGAAAAAATGGAAATTTTTTTGATTTTTTTAAATATATTAGCGCATATATATTCTTTCCCAGATCTATATATATAAAAATGGATTTCCGTCTGTCTGTCTGTCTGTCTGTCTGTCTGTCTGTCTCTCTGTCTGTCTGTCTGTCTGTCTGTCTGTCTGACCGCTATGGATTCGAAAACTACTGGACCGATCGGTGTGAAATTTTGTATGTGGGTGCTGTCGGGGCCGGGGAAGGTTCTTAGCTTGGTGCGAGACCTCTCCGGTCTCTGGAACGGGGGGCTCCCATACAAATGACTTCGCCGGGACGTCCCTATGGAGCTGCATGTCAAAAAACACAGTAGGCAGGCAGAACGACGTTTGCCGGGACAGCTAGTTGCTCATAATATAGGTAAATTTTTTTTTTCAAGAAAAAATTCGATTCCATTTTAGCGCAATTCTTAAAAATGAAAAAAGGTCATTTTTCAGGGACCCTATTTTTTGATGCTCATTCAAAGCACGATTACGCAAATAAAAAATACATCAAATTGATGATTCAATTTTTTTTTAATTGGAAATGTTTTTAAACTTAACGACGAGGTAGCTTTAGTAGAGAACGGAATTGTATAACCTTTGAAGATATTTAAAACAGACTGTCAAAGTTCGACAAAAAATTAATGTTTTTTTAGGATAGGTCATTTTTTAAATGTTGAGGGTTTTTCGATCATAAATATTTGTTTTTAAGTTGGTGTTCGGTGATATGTTATGTGTACATAACTGCTAACAATAATTAATATTTTTTGGATTTTTCGCCGTACAAGTTTTATTCGCTACAGGTTATTGAAACGCTGAAAAATCTTTAAAAAACAACAATTTGTCCAAAACTTTAATTTGTGAGATGTATTCATTCTACAATATTTTCAATAATGCTAAACATTTTTCAATTTTTTCAGGCTGTTCTAAACTTGACTGTATTGTGAAGATTTGATAGAAGAACCGAATTGATAAGACCAAACATGCTTCGAGATAGAGCATCCTGAATGTTTATAGTTAATTTCCGATACACTCCTTATGGTGGCTCCAGAGAGGAAATACTGCTGCCAATATTTGGAGGCTTATCGAGCTCCAGCAGCGCGCTGAAAAGTGGAAAGGCGACACCGGATCACGCTGTTTTCAGACTGATTGATACGAAGCAGCGGTAGAATAGTGAAAATTTAGACATTGAGTGCTAGTAACCATGAACGAAGATAATAGCTGGACCATAGTTCTGACGTCAACAGCTTTCGACCACGTCTAAATCACGAAAACATGTGGGAAGCCCTCAGGCGCAAGGGTGTCGCTGAGAAAATCATCGGCCTCATTGAAGCACAGTACAGGGCATTTTCGTGCAGAGTACTGCCCAACGGTCCGATCCCATCCGGGTCGTTGTTGGAGTGAGGCAAGGATGTATAGATACTACCACCGCTACTGTTCTTCATCGTAATCTATGAGATCCAGGTAGGTGCGATTGATCGTGAACCAAATCGCGGGTTTCTGTCGCAGCCCATTACCATGGAGCACCTAAATGATTTCGTATTGGCTGTTGACGTTGCTCTTCTAGCTCAACGACGACGCTCTGATATGCAGAGTAAGCTCGATGATCTAGCCAATCGCTCCTCGGCGGTGGGTCTTACCATCAACGTTAACAAGACCAAATCGTTGAATGTAAACACGGTCAACCCTTCCAGCTTTACGGTAACTGGGCAATCAGTGGAGAATGTTGAAAGCTACCAATAAATATCTTGGTAGTCAAATGGCGGCCGATGCCTAGACCAAGATCGACATAGGTGCACAGATCTAGAAGGAAAGGCCTCCTTTAGCGAGTTGAGGATTTGTATAGAAAAACATTAGTCAACACACCAAATTTTTACTCAAACGTAGAATCTGTACTACTGTATGCTAGTGAAACCTGGTGTGTATCAGTGGAGAACACTCAACGGCTACGGAATATACGTAGTTCGTGCATGGTGGCCTCATGATTGGATCTCCAACGTGGAGCTTCATAGTCGATGTCATGTAAGGCCAATAGTGACAAAAATTCGGGTGCGGAAATGGAGGTGCTGTAGATCATCGCAGTAGAGGCAGAGTCAGAAACTCATGGTGGCGTAGCCTCAACAAGCGGGCGAGCAATAGCCCAGGATGGAAATCTTTCAATTCGGCCATCTGAACTACCATGGGTGCTCAGTACTGAGAGTAGTACAGGGTGCGGCAGGAAAAAATGCGAAAAGTTCAAGGCACTATTACACGCTAAATGTGGGATATATATGACTATTTTTTCATGACAGTGTATCAGTCAATGTCTATATTCTAGCACTGAAAAATAAAAATGAACACATTTGATGTTTAACATGTGATAATGTAGGCCTAATAAACGGATATCAATAAACTGCGCGCCCAATGGTCATTAAACAAAATGACTATAACAGTAACAAAATTAGCTCAAATTCGATGAACAACCAGACCACACTGATCCAGAGCCATGTAGTTTCCAATACCAGATGAAATAAGTACATATATTTGATGATATTGTAGAGAAAATCAAAAATTTTGTTTTATCAGATGCGAAATTTAGCGACCTGTGCGATTTTCTGCGGTTTGAAAATTCTGGTTGTCTTCATCTTCAGGCGCCGCCCTGTAAAGGTTAGTGACCAAAATGGGAATTTTTTTAATTAACTTTTCAGAAAACTAGCCTATTATAGATCATGGAACGTTGAAACATAGATTGGTTAATGTCAAATGGACGAAAATGAGGTTTGAAGTTGAAAAACACTTTCGCATTTTTTCCTGCCGCATACTGTAAGTAGTAATCATCAGACATTCCTACAAAGATTTCTCCTGGAATTACTCCAGTAATGCATCCAGACAATTCTGCAGTTTTTTTTCAAAGTTCTTTCAGGAAGGCATCTAGGGTTGCCTTTACAATTTCTTCAGAGATTCATCCAGGGATTGCTATATTTGCTCGATGAAGTTCTCAGGAATTCATCCTGAGAATCTGGAGAAGTCTGAATGAAGTCCTCGAGTAATTCCTAAGGGAATTACAATAGCTGGATTTTTTGGAGGACTATTTGGAGAACTACCGAATAAAATTATAAAGTAATCTCTGGAATAATTCATGCAAAATACTCTGCTCTCGAAAGCAATCTCTGGAGCACACGTGGAGACATTTCTGAAGAAAGCCTTAGAAAGTTTCTGCATAAATCTTTGAAGAATTCTTCGACAAATTCATGGCGATATTCCTGGAGTGATTCCATTAGAAATTCTTGGAAAAAGTCCTTGGGCAGTGCCTGGAGTAATTATTATTATTGTTATTTATTTTTAAAAAATAATTTTGAAAGAGGGAAAAGCCCCTTTGAGTGATATCCTCAATTTTGGAATTTTTCTCAAAAAGGCACAAAACCTCTTTATCTTTTCTCAAAACATTACAATAATATCTTATAACTGAAGGCTCACACGGCAGTGAACCATAGCGCAATCTTGAAAAAAAAAAGTTCAGGTCCAATCAAGTGCCTGGAGTAATGCTTGGGGGAATTCTTTTAGGATTTTTTGGAGAAAATCTTCGTGGAAATCTTGGAGTTTTAAGAGTAATTCCTGGAGTAATTCCCGGAGAGCTTCCTGCAGGAATTTCAGGAGTAATTTCCGGAGGACTTCCTGGAAAATTTCCTGATGGAGTTCCTGGAGTAATTTCTGTGGGAATTCTTTGAAGGATTGCTGAACAAATTTCTTGAAAAGTTTCTGAAAGATTTCCTGGAAGAATTCTTCGAAGAATAACTGGAGAAATTCCTGTAAAAATTCTTGGAAGAAGTCTGGGAGGATTTCCTGCAGGAATTATTGAAAGAACGCCTGGAGGAATTCTGTAAGTATTCTTCGAGGAATTTCTGGTGAAATTCTTGGAGGGATTCTTGGAGGAATTCTTGGCAGAAGCCTTGGAGTGGGTCCTTGAAAAATACTTGTGAGAATTTCTGTAGGAATTCTTGGAGGAATTTCTGAAAAAAGTCCTTCGTGGAATGAAGATATTATTGAAGGAATTTTTGGAGGGTTACCGGTCGGAATTTCTTGAGTAATTTCTGGAGGAATTTATAAATAAATTAATGGATTCGTTTCTGGAAGGTTTTTTGGCGATATTCCTCGACAAATTACTGGAGGAGTTCCAGGAGAAATCCCTGAAGCAATTCTCGGAGGAATCCCTGTAATTATCTCAGGAGATTTTTAAAAGAATTTCTGGAAGTTTCCTGAAGGATCGGAGGTATTTATGGATGAATTTCTTGAGGAATAAAAAAAAAGTCTTGAAAACTCCTTGATGCAGAAATACCTGGAGGAATTCTTGGAGGAATCCTTGGAGTAATGCCAAAAATTCCTGGAGGGATTGTTGGGGGAATTATTGTAGAAGGTCTTAGAGGAATTCCTGAAGGAATTCTTGGAGAAACTTTTGGAGGAACTTTTCGAGGAATACCTCTAAGATTTTTTTGAAGAAATCATGGCGAAATTTCTGCAGGGAGGCTCGGAGGAATTCTTGGGAAATGTCTTGTAGGGGTTCTTGGAGAAATTCTAGGGAAAATTCTTGTAGGATTTGTTGGAGGAATTCCTGAAGCATGTTTTGGAGGAACTCTAGGCAAAAGTCTTTAAGGAATTCCAGGAGAAATTCTTGGAAAAAAAAAATCCTAGAGATGTTCTTTACGTATCCTTGGAGAAGTTTCTGAAAGAATTCTTGGATTTTTTTGGCCGAAGTCTTAGGGAATACACCTAGAGGAATTTTTGGAGGAACTCCTGGAGGGATTCCAAGGGGAATGGAATGGATGGATTCCAGCAGGAATTTCTGGAGAATTGTCTGAATGTTTTGAGAAATTTCTGAAGAAACCCCTGGAGGAATTTTCGGAGCAATCCCGAAAGAAATACTTAGAGGGATTCCTGAAGTAATTCCTGGAGCAATTCCTGAATTTCTTGAGAATTTCCTAAAAGAATTCTTAGTACAGGAGGAATTTCTGGAGGAATTCCTGGAAGAATTTCTTTAGGACATCCTGGAGTAATTCCTGGATGACTTCCTGGAAGAATTCCTGATGAAATTTCTGGAGGTATTCCTGGAGGAATTCCCCTAGAAATTCCTGGATGAACTCCTGGAAGAATTCCTAGAGTAGTTCCTGAAGTAATTTCTGATAGAATTCCTGAAGTAATTTCTGGAGGAAATCCTGAAGTTATGCTTGGAGGAGTGCCTGGAGTATTTTCTGGAGGGATTTTCGAAGGATGTAATGAAAATTTTGGGGGAATTTATTGATGATTTCCTGGGGGAAATTCTGGAAAGAATCCTTGGAGGAATCTCGAGAGAATTTCTTGGAGGGGTTGCTGGAGGAATTTATGGAGGAATCACTGAAGGAATTCCTGGACGAAACCCTGGAGAAATCTCTGGAGGAATCCGTAGAGAAATCCCGGGGAAATCGCATGAGGAATTGCTGGAGGAATTTCTGGATGAATACCACTAGGAATTCATGCAGGAATAACCGGCAGAATTCCTGGGAGACACCTTGGAGACATTTCTGGGGGAATCCTTTGAGGAATTCCTAGATAAATCACTGCAGGAATTCCTGGAGAAAATCCTGGAGCAATTTCTTGAAAAATTGACTGGAGAAATCCCTGGATGAATTCCTAGTAGAATTTATGGAGGAATTCCTGACGCATCTGTGGAGGCACTCCTGGAGGAATTCATGAAGGATACGTTGGAAGTATTCATGGGGGAATTCGTTATAGGTTTTCTAAAGTAATCTTAGGTGGAATTTTAGGAAGAATCTCATTAAGAATTCCTGAGGGAATCTCTGGAATATTTTCCAGAAGAATCGCTTTAGAAATTTCTGGGGGAATTCCTTGAACAATCTCTGGAGCAACTATTGGAGGAAACTCCGAAGGATCTCTTAGGGGATTTTTAGTAGCATTTTTGAAGGATTTATTGGAACAATCTCTAAAGAAATATCTGGATGAATTTCTGGGGAAACCTTTGGAAGAATTCCTAGGATTATCGCTTTAACCATTCTTGGTGAAATATCTGCAAGATATCCAATATGTACTGTAGAAATGCCTGTAACATTCTTGTAGTAATAAAAACAGAGAAGAGAATGATTGAAGTGAAAAATATATCGCGACAAATCTCTGGAGAAAACTCAATTATTATGGTAAATTTTGTGGAATCAGTGAAGGAATTCCTGAAGTTTTCGCCGTCGGAATCCCAGGAAAAGTCTAGGAAATTCTAGATAGACCCGTTGGAACTCTTTAAGGGTACTCACTAAACAGATTAAATAACTATATAAGCCACGATTCCCTGATTATTGAAATGTTACTTGAAATTGTAAATTAAGTAATCAAAGATTGCCTTGGTTAAATCAGTTAAATCGGTTCACGCCGTTTAGTGAATCTCCTAATAGTTCAATCTCTGGAAAAAATAGTCTAAGCTGTACAGAAATCTATGGGTGAATTCTTGAAGGAATTTTCATGGAGATCTCTCGAGAACTTCCTGGAAGAAATCCAAACAATCTTTGAGAGAACTTGTGGAAAAGACGTGGAATTTCTGGCGTTTTTTCAAAGATCTCCGGATTAATGGAGTAATGTTTTAGGTATTTTTTTTAGGAATCACAGAGAATTATCATGCAATTATCACGAATCGCAAGTAAAATATTTGACTCATGAATCTAATCTCGGTAGTAGGTACTTTCACATTGCAGCCCTCAAAATCATCGCCCCATAGTGTAAGGATGTCATCACTGTATCAATCATCTGGTGGACCACTCATTCGTTACACTTCAATTTGTCTTTATTAGTTAACTATCGTATTAAATAAATATTTACAAAGTTACTTGTTCCGTTGTTTGCTACTAGTTGCATTATTTGCATGTCACGTCTACTGATTCACGTACACAAACGAACAATTTTCGATCATTTATTTTTCCCTTTTCTAATTTTCACATTTTACTTCGTTTTCTCCTTTGTTCATACACGTACTGCGTCATTTTTTTCCCTATCTTTCGTTCTTTGTTGGCTAACAGCTAAGTTTTGTTTTCTCGTTTTTTTCTTTTCTAATTGTAATCCCTAACGTTATGGTGTGTGTGTTTGTGTTTGTGTGTGTCCGCTAAGTTTTCGTCTCTGTATCGGTGTGTATGTGTTGTATTCTAATCGATCTAAATTTGGGCTAGAAATAGAGTTCCTTTTCCTGTTTGGTGCGCCAGTTTGGTCAAAACAGATTCTCTTACTACGCGTGTCTCTGTAATTGGTGCTGATTTTTTTAACCCGAAATGCTTCACTACTTGCTAAACCGTTGTGTAAATACTGCTGTAATAATTCGATATGGAGAAGTAGGGGGTGTTCGATTAGGGCGGGTGAACGTCGATTTAGTGATCGGAACAAATCTGGCGACTAGACTAGTGTTGGGGCGCCATATCGTTTGCCACACTAAAAGTACCATGGGAGGTCGGAGACTGAATGGTGGGGGAAGTCTGAACTATGTATAAGGTCGTTTCTAGCTACAGGTTGTGTATAACTTAAATTGGTTCGTTAGCGTTCTCGAGGTCATCGAGCTGGTAGGTGGTCAAAGTGGGTGAGGAGTAGGTTAAATTGCTTTGGGTGAAAACGTGTTCACTACTATAGGTAGAAGGGCGGAAGGGATAGGGAATTATAATTTAAGCAAATAAATAAGTGTTCTTTAGATTCAAAGATACTCGTAATATATCCGGCTTTCCGGGATTTGGCAACAGGCTACCGCTTTTCTTCCTCATCCTCGGATCTAGATATAAGCTACTACACGACAAAATCTACAACATAGTGACGCGGGACTGAAAATCATCGATTTTTTGTTGTCGCTAATTCTACTCTTTTAGTTTTCTTTCTCTCTCTTTTTTTACTTTTTGCAGAGGATGTTTAGAAAAAAGAAGGATGACCAATGGGAGGTGTGAGGATTGTAGATTCAATAAGTTAAGCGTGAACATAAATAGATTAGTGTGAGGATGAAGGGGAGCTCAGGATTATAGAAGCGAGTTGGTTCTCATTTTCTTCTAAGGTAGAGATTTAGATGAAAAGATGAGTGATTAGTGCTTGGGGAAAGCTCCTCTTGGGTGTGGTGGATGTGGGGTTGATTGAGTGTCTCAATAGATTAGATAGAAGCCAGGAAATTGGATTCATTCAAGGGAGCGTTTGTTGGTTTAGAATAGTTTCAACATTCGTCTACAGATATAGTCACTGGGCGTGGAAACCTTCGTTGAATGGCTATGGCGTCCCTAATTTGCAGGAAACCAAACGAAGATCATCTGTTCACGAATGCTGAATCGCTCCTAACGAGGCTAGTACAATCCGTTGAACTTCACCAAGTAACTGATCGCCTAACCTACGCGTGGCCAACGTTTGCGCAGGCCAGGTCCCCAGAATGCCACTGCGTACCTAACCAATAAAACAAAAGCATCTAACAAATCGTTAACCATTCGAACAGCGAAGCTCCACATGCAATTCGTCGTGCACAACCGCGGCGCCGCGGAGGGATCCGTTGAAGCGTTTTACTTTGACACCAGGAACACGTGTGAGCTGCTGGGAGGGAAAGATATGGATGGTTTGGGATGAGTGTTGAATGTCAGTACCGGAACCCTAGTTTTACCTGGACAGTGGCATGTGGTTAGCTACAAAATATAAAAAGAAAAAAGAGAAGAAAAGAAACCAAAAAAACGAGACCAGAATGTGATTTGGTTACACGTATTAGTTCACCTTGAGAAACTGCGACACGAAGGTGGGGGCCGTACCTTTGCGATCGAAGTGTCTCACCCGTACGAAGAGGAATGCGGCGACTAGCGAGGCCACAGCCAGGACCAATAGCAGCATTACCAGCCCACCGACGAAGCTTGGCACTGACATACAGATGGTTTCCGGATCCACCGTACGCTGTGATTGGATGACAACGGTTTCGTTGTTGGCAGCGCTGTTCAGGGCGAAGTTCACATCACCCGGGGCTACGACCTGGATGATTCGTTCTGTGTTCACGTCGGTCATCTCCTGAGCGTCCCGTTTGTAGATGCGAGGTTTCATGACCACTACCATGGTGTCACGTCGTCGGCGAACTCCTCTCAGATCGTCCAAACCTTCAACCGATCGCGGGCGGCCTCCAAGACTCACAAGGTTACCATCATTGGCCATATCGTCCTTTCGCTTGGTGACGGTTACATATCCTGACTGTCCAGGCGGCGGTGGTGGCGGCATGTTGATGTTGTCGTGAATTTCATTTTGCAGTTGGTTTTGGCTTGGGTTTTGCTGTGGAGCATCCGATTGACTGGAGCCTTCCTTGTTCTCTGCAGAGTTGGCCGAGGTTTGTGCCTGTGGTGGTGGTACAACATTGTCCTGGTTTTCCGAGTATGCTCCAGATGAGTCCGATGGGTGTCGTGGATCTGGGTATGCTGGTGGCACTCCGTATTCCGATGGTGGTCCGTACTCTCCGCTCAATGCACCTGGAGCACCGTACTCTCCTGAAATTCCATTACCTGTCAGCGCTGGCAAACCGTAATCCCCTCCTCCGCACTTGGGCTCTGGGCAGTTGTATCGGCAAACCTGGATCACACACTGGAAGTGGACGTTCATCGAATCGGGGAACTTGAAAGCCTGGAAGTACGCGAATGACACGACCGATGCGGATGGTCCAAAGTTCTTGATCTTCTGGAATTTGCTCATAATCTTCGGCCGCACGACGCATCCGTGTTGATCAACCAGCTGAATTGGCGCACGCTTACCATCGTGAGCAACGCAGTTACGGACCAGCATATCGAACTTGTTCTCGTCATCCTTGATGGCCAGCACCATAGTCATGGTTTGACCGATTTTCACGATACCCGAAACTTCCGAAGCCCATGGACCCTTACCGACCTGAATCTGCATCCAGCATTGGAGATTGTCACCCAGGAAGTTCGCAGTCACAGCATGGAGCATGTCGACTTGGAACGGACGGAACGTGACGGCCTTCTCGTAGAAATCGTACCACGTACAACGCAACTTACGAGCCTGAAAAGGAGTCGATCATTATCTGACAAACCAATTGAAACATGTTAACGACACTTACCTGATCCCAGACTTCCTGCACGTAGGGGTCGTACTGGATGATGATGGTGTTCTCGACATAGCTTCCGGACGGGGTTGGTGCACCGAAGTTGGCAGCATTGTGGTTAGCCGAGCTGCTCATACCGCAGCTGTTCAGGAAGATCTCGAAGGTTGCACTAAGGTGACCGGTACCGGGCTTCAGATGCACACAGTGCGGATCGCTGTAGAATCCCTTCGAGAAGATCATTCCGTAGAAGGGTCGATCGAATTCGATGTTGACGCGCATATGCGTCTTTTCGCACTGCACCTGCAGGTGCTTGATCTGGGGGCTATCGTTCGCGGCCGACAGGGGCCACGGGTCGTCTCCACCACCGCTGCTGCTGCTACTGCTGCCGCTACCACCGCCGCCGCCACTCAACAAACCAGGCGTTCCGTATACTGGTGATGGTGCTGGCGGCCCATAGACGGCTCTGTGCTCCAGAGGCAGTGCGGCCGAATCCACGAGAGGGGCGTCACAGTCGACATTCTGGGGGATGGAGACAAGAAAGGAAGAGACGTTTAGAGGAGACTGGGAAGTTAGGATTGTGTTAAGAATATGCCAGAATCGAATATATTTGGAAGTGTCAGGCCATGCGGATGATGTCTGGCTTCGAATCCTGGTCCACTTTAGGATCCCTTCGTATGATAATTTCCTTGAAGTTGTCCAGATCTTCAAATTTGCCATACGATATATGAACAGGCCCGGATTAAGGATTGTGGGGGCCCGGGGCCCGAGGGGATGTGGAGGCCCCTCGGAGAGATGACCAAAAATGTTTTTCCTTATTTTCAGTACAGTACTTGAGTAATATGAAAAATAAAGCTAGTGTTAGCAACCAAAAAAGGTTTTTGTGGGGGCCCCTAAAATGTGAGGGCCCGGGGCCCGGGCCCCACCGCCCCCCCCCCTTAGATCCGACCCTGCATATGAATGCAGACATTCTGAATGATCAGTTTTCAAATTTCAACTAATAAAATATTTGTAAATTGTTTGAAATAAGTTCGAAAGCATACAAAGTTTATCAAATTTCATAAACATATTCCAAATATGCGATTAAGAAGATAATTTACGTTCCAGCATGAACGCACACGAATTAATAGCATCGCAAGAGCGTAATTATACCAGGTAGCTGCCAAATGTGGTATTTTTTTTTATTCGTTCGTATCTGGGGCTCTCACTACAGTCTCAAGAGCAACCGGTAATGCGTGTGAATGGCCAAACCTCAAACCAAGTACCTCTATTAACACATTAATGAGGAATTGTTCCACTCAATTGAAGCTTCTCGTAAAACAAAACACCGTACATAGAGCTTTTTTATTGGTCTACATTAGGCGGCGAAATGGACAAAAAAGTGCGACAAAAGATGCTCACGTTTTATTACGCAATGCGCGACATTCTTCGGTTACTTATACCGCACACTGAACGACAGATGCCGAGCAAAAGCTATGTTGGCCTACCGAAATTGCACAACTTTATGTTCTATGAAGTACCCGATAGTAGGAGTGGAATGGAAACGCTTGTAAAAAATCGGGTTCGTCGTTTGAACTGCATTGAAGTCTTTTCAGCTCACGAAGGAAAGCGATGGATTTTTTTAGATCGACTCGGCTTGTGTGTTGCGTAAGGTTGAAGGTTAATGTGTAGGATGTTAGATTTTGCGTATTAATGGTTGTGTAACTGCAATGAACAGTACAGTTATTTAGTTTTTTCATACTCATGAGACATTTTTGGGCAAGTCGTAACATACGGTTTACCGTAGACACGTAGTTCTGCGGAGACACAATATGTTTGATGCGTCCTAATCCTAATGGGAAATAACATTGCAGCGTTTCTTTACGTGCGGCTGTTACTTTCGGAAACGATAGACAGCATGCTTCTTCGGGGCAGGAACGGTAGCCCAGGGGCTTGACGACCCTTCCTATTCTGCGAGGCAGCTGCATAGTTGCCGGCTAAGCATAGTATGTACTACAAACCCTAATTCAAGGTGTCAGGCGATCCGTGCCGAGGAATAAGTGATCGGGGGTGAAAAAGATGCTCGATCGTTAACGGAGTCTGTGCTATACCTGGGCACCCCCCACCAGAGTTGCAAAAATTCATTTAATTCATTTGAGCACTAAGCAACAAATCTGATCAGTAATTTTTCCTTCTAGTCATGTTTGTAACGATTTTATTCAATCAGAGCCCCAATCAAATCAAAAACGAATCCTTGTCAATTAAAAAAGCGTACAGAAAGCACCAGGCAGATGATCAAAACTGAAAACAGTGCTGTAATGGTTCCAGGCCCGGATTAAGGATTGTAGGGGCCCGGGGCCCGAGCGGATGTGGAGGCCCCTAGGAGAGATGACCAAAAATGTTTTTCTTTATTTTCGAACAGTACTTGAGCAATATGAAAAATAAAGTTAATGTTAGCAACCAAAAAATGTTTTTGTGGGGGCCCCTAAAATGTGGGGGCCCGGGGCCCGGGCCCCCCTGCCCCCCCCTTAGATCCGGCCCTGAATGGTTCATTATGTAACGCAAATCAGTGCTGTAATGAACAATTACAGCACTGCTACTTAGATGTGGAAAAATAGACCTTTTACTGGCAGATTTGCGTTAGGTAAAACAACCTATAAGGGTAAGAAATCAAACTTTGAACTAGTCAAAATGTAATCTTAATTTGAACCATTTCGAAATTCATTAAATGACGTACTTTTTAGGCAAATGTTGTCCCGATAAAGATGTTAAACAGCTTTCCGTAATATAATCTGATAACATGGACTTTGAAAGCATTGAAAAAAGCGTTTTTGTCATGGAAAACAGGCAATTGAAAAATCACTGTGATTTCACCCATTTCCCGCCAGAGAAAGCACATTTTCGGTGCACTCGTGCAGCCCATGCATTGTATCAAACGCAATATGTGAACACGTCGCGTCAAATGAAAGCTTATTTATCGTAGAACCGACCAACCGAATAATATTCCGCATTATTTGTCATAAAACTATCAAATTTGAGTAATTCTTACTTGGAGAATGTTATCTTAAGGACAAGCGTCTTGAAATCCCGCTTCAATAGTGCATCGGAACTTCAAACGCACAAATCTTAAGAAGCAAGCTTCAAACAACAGTGTATTTCATTATTCTGTTCTTGCTCACTTGTAATAAGCTTAAAATAAGAAGCTCAGGTACGCTGGTTTTGTTTACAAAGAGATTTGTGCGCTCGAAATCGTGAGTAGGTGTCAAAGTCGGCCATTGTGGCGGCCATTTTGGGATTCCAACAAGTCTGTCCTTAAGTGGAACCATTCGTAATCTAAATTTGAACTAGTAAACGGGGGCGAGCTTCCAGTGTTGGCCTGCAGACTGCGCTTGTGGTTGTTTTGTTTACTCTTGGGGGATGAAAAAATCAAAATTTAGTTTCCAAGTTCCTGAAGAGTTTAGAACATTCTTAGTTGAAATTCCACTGCCTAATGAATAATAGTTATGGGAATTAGCAGATCCATGTGTTTTTCTATTGTTCAGCGCGAAATTAGCTGTTGTGGGAGATGCTCGAGCTGCTGTCGCCAGTTGAACTACTTAAGATTAAAATTGGTTCAAATTATGATTACGATGGTTCAAATTAAGATTAAAATCATTGTTGACGAATAATCGAATTTATCAAAGAAATGCGGTGCATATACAAACTCTTTACCACTTAACAGAAAGCTTATACCCGTGGCTTTCATGCACATAAGATTTCGCCATAGTAAATTATTTCCATGTAGGAGAAAAAATCATTCAAAATTTGCGCTACTTCGGAAAGCCGCAATTTGGTTCAACTTTTGATTACCTACCCTACGATGAGAAATTTCAAAAGAAACTAAAAACTCATCGATAAAATCTATACCCTTAAAAATGCAAAATCCAGCCTAAGGGGGGGGGGGGGGTGCTTTGGTAGACAAAAATCAAAATGAAATTTGTATCAGCCTAAGTGCACCAAAGTTTATTCTCAGTGTGTGTAGAAACGTAGGAGGGCGGGTGCCAAGCGCAAGGCAGCATCCATTTATTACATAACGCTAAAATCGGCATTTTTTAACCCCCCTTCCCCCCTCCGTAACGCTTTTTTGTATGAAAACCCCATTTTTTTTGTATGGGACATAACGCTCCGCCAGACCCTCCCCTTAGAGCGTTACGTAATTTGTGTACGGCGCCCAAGAAGGGTGACGCGCTCGTCATCAAGACTGAAGAGTCTATGTACTCGAATGTCTTGATGGGGAATATTCTCACGAGCGAGCGTGAGGTGGTCGAGAGATGGCGGCCGCATTACGATGAGCACCTCAGGGCGACGTTGCAAGTACCGAAGGTGGCGTGGTACAGATCTTGGAGTATGTGCACAGGACGAAAGACTTCCGGCCCCTGACCTCCAAGAGATTGAGTGAGGAGGAGGGCCGCCGGTTGAAAACCAATAAAGCCACTGGAGCAGATCAACTACCAAGCGAGTTACTAAAACAGGGTGGAGAAGCGCTGGTTAGAGCACTACACTGGGTCATTACCAAGATTTGGGAGGAGGAAGTTTTACCGGACTAATGTGGAAAGTATCGTGTGTCCCATCTACAAAAAGGGCGATAAGTTGGATTCCGGGAACTATCGCGCGATCACACTACTGAGCGCTGCCTACAAGGTACTCTCTCAAATTTTATACTTTATGCCGTCGTCTATCACCGGTTGCAAGAGAGTTCGTGGGGCAATATCAGACTGGATGCATGGGTGAACGCGCTACAACGGGCCATCCGCCAAGTGTTGCAGAAATACCGCGAATACAACGTGCCCACACATCACTTGTTCATCGATTTCGAATCGGCGTATGATACAATCGATCGAGAATAGCTATAGCAGATTATGCAATAATACGGATTCCCGTATGAACTGATACGATTGGTCAAGGCGACGATGGATCGAGTGATGTGCGTAGTTTGAGTATCAGGGACACTCTCGAGTGCCTTCGAATCTCGCAGAGGGTTACGGCAAGGTGATGGTATTTCGTGCTTGCTGTTCAACATTGCTTTAGAGGGTGTAATTAGAAGAAAGCTTGAGCATTGAGCATTGGTGACCGTACACTTCGTAGTTGCTACTCTGTAATTGACTAGAGCTGGCGGAATTGCACAGAGAACCAACGGATGGGGCTTGGGATTAGCACACCTTCCTCTATGTACACGTTCCGATAACTCAATTTTTTATGGGTCAATAATAGCGCCGGTCACGTCCTTATGGTCAACCGGGGAAGGGAAGGAATGTTAAACCGTTGCTTCTAGGTTAGAGGATGTAATTAGGAGATCGGGGATAAACACGAGTGGAACGATTTTCACGAAGTCCGTTCAGCTTCTTGGTTTCGCTGATGATACAGATATTATAGCTCGGACTAAAGAATGAAGCCAGGCGAATCGGACTAATTACACAGCGTAACAAAAATTAACTTTTGGTCTGTCTCAAGAGCAAACTTATGTGTCTCTGACAGATTTTGGGCCGCTGAATCCGAATCCGGGCTCAGATTTGCTCCAACACGTCACAATTTTGAGCTATACCTCAATTTATAGGGCAAAATATGCGATTTTGGGCTTTTTTGACTGCAAGTTATTAGGCATGGAAATATTTTTTTAATCAACCTAAAGGTTAACTGGTCAATTAACATCTAAATTAACGACTCATGCTAAATATTTCGTTTAACCAAATCGAATTTGCTAGTTTTAAGCGATTTATGTTAGGTACGATATTTCCCATACAAGTCACCCTCCAAAAGTTGCATGCAAGTTTTCATACTTACATAAAATGCTTAAATCTATCAAATTTGATTATGTAAAACGAAATATTTTGCATGAGTCGTTAATTTATTTGTTAATTGACCAAATAAACTTTTGATTGCTTAAAAAAAATATTTCCATGCAAGCCATTAATTGCA
Organism: Aedes albopictus; assembly: GCF_035046485.1. Classification (NCBI taxonomy): domain Eukaryota; kingdom Metazoa; phylum Arthropoda; class Insecta; order Diptera; family Culicidae; genus Aedes; species Aedes albopictus. The sequence goes on along the minus strand of NC_085138.1, from coordinate 65,582,937 downwards.
GTCAAAAAAGCCCAAAATCGCATATTTTGCCCTATAAATTGAGGTATAGCTCAAAATTGTGACGTGTTGGAGTAAATTTGAGCCCGGATTCGGATTCAGCGGCCCAAAATCCTTCGGAGACACATAATTTTGCTCTTGAGACAAAAAAATGTTGCGCTGTGTTATTAATATATCGAAGACAAAGCACATGATGGCAAAGGGCTCCAGGGAAGAATCACCGCGCCCGCCTCCCCGAATTTCTATCGACGGTGATGAAATCGAGGCGGTTGAAGAATTCGTGTACTGAGTGAGCCCGGTGACCTCTGACAACGACACCCGCAGAGAAATTCAGTGACGCATTGTGGCAGAAAACTGAGCTTACTTTGAACTCCGCAGAACTCTACGATTGAATAAAGTTCACCGTCACACGAAGTCACCCATCTACAAACCACTGATTAAACCGGTAGTCCTCTATGGGCACGAAGCATGGACTCTACGTGCAGAGGACCATCGCGCCCTTGGAGTTTTCGAACGGAAGGTGCTGCGTACCATCTACGGCAGAGTGCAGATGGATAAAGAGAATTGGAGAAGGCGATTGAACCACGAACTGTATCAACTGCTAAGAAAACCAACCATCGTCCTTACCTCGAAAATCGGCAGGCTACGGTGCGGACGGGTCACGTCATCAGGATGTCGGATAGCAACCCGACTAAAATAGTTCTCGAGAGCAGGCATGAGAATGAGACTTTTTTCTATTTACCGTTCATCGATACTAGCAGTAAAATAAAAACAAAACAACGGCAGCACCAATACCATCAGACGCCGCGCCGACGGCAGTCACGCAGACGCTTGATGGTTTTCGCTTCCCCACGAAAATATTTATGAGCAGTCAAGCTGAGGCGGGTGATTGCGAAAAATGTCAAATATTTTCAACTGCTAATAACTCACTTGTTTTGATAGATAATTTAAATCGATTTGCACAAATAGCTAGAGCACACTCCTAGCTTTGTGATGCATGTAAAGAAGTTTGTCTAGAAGCGGTTTGAAACGCAGAAAAATGCGAAAATGAGAGAGACAGAAATTTTTGTCGTCGTTGTGCTCGAGTACTGGCGCTCTCGCGCTTGGAAACCGTTTCGAGGAAGAAGGCTGCAGGAAAAAAAATGTTATGACATTTATTTTTCGAACAGTTTGAGTTTGGCTGGGCTTGTGATGTTCGTGTGGAAAAATGTCAAATGTACAGCCGGTTACCGTTTTTTCCAGTACATTTCTCGTCCCTGCTCGAGAGTCATCCGCCCGGTACAAGAAGACGTGGTGCGCAGCGAGCTAGGTGGGTCGATAAAGTGCAGGACGATCTGCGGACCCTTTGCAGAGTGCGGAACTGGAGACACACAGCAATGGACCGAGCAGAGCTGCGCATAAAGTTTTGTCAGTTGACTAATGATATAACACCACCGTCACTATCACTGCAGGCCGATCAATATCAGGACAACAATGACAGGCAACAACTGACCGACACTTCAGATCCCTATCATTGCAAATTAAATGACATTTTTGTGATTTCAATTTTTTTCGTGACTCTCATCGTTTTCTTGCAATTTCGATTGAAGCATCCCAATTTTACCTTTTCGACATTTTGACCAAGGAAGTTTTCGATCACTTGGTAATCGTTCATAAACCACGTAGACCAAATTATGGCCATCTCAGAACCCATCTCCCCCTCGAAAATTTTCGTCCATACAAAAAAATTGAAGATTGTATGGAACGTAGACTTTGGCTAAACCTCCCCCCTTTCCTCATAAAGTCCACGTGGTTTATGAATGGTTCCTTGGTCTATAACTCAGTTCAGAAGCCTAATAATAAAACGTGATTCTCGGCAAACTTGTAGAATAGTGGTTTACCTACAATTATCACCAAGGTCGCCATATTATAACTCTAGTACTTACGGCGTGAAGTACTTACTGCTACAAAACGATCGGATTCATTGAGTCAAACGATTGCCAGGTGATTGAAAACATCTTTGGGTTTTGGCATTCGAGATTCGAAGTTTTGCCTTTCAACGTTTCGTGACCCAACCACTATATGGACATAAGACTTGGGCCTGGAGAATTCAGGAGAACCTGAACTGCAAGCACTTTGAGTACTAGAACAATTTTTGGCGATGTGCGCGCAGGAGAACAGTTCTTGGCCAATATTTGAAAAAGGCAATCATTGTGATTTTCTGCTTCTTCGTTCCTCCTAAGCATATTCCCAATAATTCATGAAAATTTTTACCACTAGCAGATAAAGCTGACTCCTCTCTATCTGATACCGGGATAGATTTGTATAAATAAAATGAAACACAACTGGGAGGGACAAGAAAAGTGAGATGCCATCTACTTTAAGCGAACAGATATTCCCAGTCAACCAGTGATCGTATAAGACGTTGCATAAGATGTTAAAGTGGAGGCGATATGCGTACATTTTGCATGCGCCTAAATGGAGGCCTCCACTTCATCATCTTATGCAACATCGTATACGATTACTGGTTGTCTGGGTTTTCAGCTGTTTTGCATCCAATGGAGCTGAGGTTTTGAGCGATATTTTGGATTAATATCAAAACATATCTCATTTGATTGGAGGACAACTTGTAAATTGTGGTGGGTAGGTTAACAGCGTTTTATAGGACAGTCGGTCTGTAGCTGTTTGGAAAGAAAAAATAAATAAATGGAAAGCTAGAAAGCTCTAATAATCGACGCGGTGAACGGACCGATATTCCGCAATACTATGCTGAAGATGACGTGTTTCCTGAGAACAAACTATGTTCCAGATGGGATCTAACGCCAGAAAGGAAAAGGTACTTATCCTAAGTTGACATTTCAAAAGCGATGGTGTACCCTTCAATAGATGCTACCTGCAAAATACGAGAATAAAAAGGTGTATTAGTATTATTATTCCATCAACGGATTGTAAAAAAACATGTTGATATGTATGTAAAATGTGAAATGTATGCACAACGTTATCGTGGCTTATTTGGCTGAAATACAAGATGGAAAAATTTTCCAATTACAGTGGGGACCCGATTTTGTCAGCCCCCGATTTTGTCAGCTTTTTGGCCCGATTTTGTCAGCCTTTTATGAGGTAAAAAATAAATTTGTATTTCATTCAGAATTTCAATTTTATTTTCATTATTAATGCAGTTGATGTCTTTAGGCGTCATAGCTGTTTTGATTGATCCAGATAGACTAACATTTGAAAAGGCCGCAAAAACCATTTCAAATTTTTGCTTCTCTCTTCCTTCTGAGCACATTTTAAAAATGATTTTAAAAAATGTCCCGATTTTGTCAGGTACCGTAAACTGGGGTGTAGTTGATCAGTGGGGTGAACCTGAGCACTCAATTACCCGCGGATATACACTTTCAAGGAAGCAACAATTCTATTTTAACCATTCGCAATCCAATGACGTAACATTAAAATGGAATGGTAACTTTCTTGAAAGTTGGGTAATTCAGTGATCAGGTTCACCCCACTGATCAACTACACCCCAGTTTACGGTACCCGATTTTGTCAGCCCAAAATGCTACCAGGGGCTGACAAAATCGGGTCCTTACTGTATAGGGAAACGAAGTCCAAAACGCCAAGGTGGGGTAAAATGGCCCAACTCATAACATCATTCTTCAATGTGATTTGATTAAGTAGATATTACTATAGCTAAATGGTTTGCATAAAACATTCTTCTAGAAGCTGGACAGGCAAATCACGGAAAATCTTTTGAATTCGCAATGCACAGTGACAACTTTCGAGCTTTCGTGCTTGTAATTAAGGTTATGTGATGATTTTATTAACAGTCATATATTTCCAAGGAGATTGCAAATCACATGATGGCGCATGGTTGCTGATGCCTACGCTATCCAATCCATGTAAAAGGGTCATTCAAATATTGCGACCATTGAGGTGGAGGGGGTCTGTAATAGCGTGACAGAGGTTTGATAGGAGGTCTGAAATGCCCGAAAAATGATGGACGTCATATTCGAGCGTCGTCATTACTGCCCCCCTTCGCATGTCAATTCCATGTTGTTTTTCAAAGCGCCTACCTTTTGTACTATAACTCGAATCATTATAAAAAAATGTATTCCCTTCATGTATAGCCTTTTCGTGACATATTGAGCTGTGAAATGAGGCGGGAAAGGTATCAAATTTGTTTTTAATGAACTCGTGAGTGACAAAAATATGGTTCGCATCAGAAACGACATGGAAGAGGCGAAGATTAGGTGAAATTTAATCCCACGGCAGATGGCCTTTTTGCCCCACTTCCGTTTTACGAACAAACTTTTAAGAATCGAAGAAAATGTAATAGTTTCTTGAATATTTCTGCTGAAGTATCAAGAAAATATTGTTAAGTTGCTGTTACATACCACTATGGATGTCTAACAAATGAGACTTGAGTAAAATGGTGTAAGATGCCATTTTTCAAACTTAGTTTTTAATGATAAATAGCCTCATTTGGTAGGCATTTAAAATGGTAACAGCAAATCAACTATATTTGCTTCTATTAATTCCACTAAGAATTAAAAGGAACTGTACTTAACCAAATTTCTGGTAAATTTCAAACATATGTAAAAATAATGCAGGTGTATTCAGGAACACGGTTGAAAAAGTTGATGATGTTCAAGCACTGCAACTACCAACAAACACTGCATGAGCAAAATGATACAGGACATCGTGTTGTTTTTACTATCTTCATTCTCTTTCATCATAGTTTGCCTTGTAAGTTAAAACCTGCATTTGTACAGCACAGCGTGCATATACGGCCAATTTTCATATAATGGCCTGCGGTAAAGCGCATTTTAACTGCTTATTGTTTATTAGATAAATATTATTGTGCAATATTACACAGCGCAACATTTTTTTGTCTCAAGAGCAAACTTATGTGTCTCCGAAGGATTTTGGGCCGCTGAATCCGAATCCGGGCTCAGATTTGCTCCAACACGTCACAATTTTGAGCTATACCTCAATTTATAGGGCAAAATATGCGATTTTGGGCTTTTTTGACTGCAAGTTATTAGGCATGGAAATATTTTTTTCAATCAATCAAAAGGTTAATTGGTCAATTAACATCTAAATTAACGACTCAAGCAAAATATTTCGTTTTACCTAATCAAATTTGATAGATTTAAGCATTTTATGTTAGTATGAAAACTTGCATGCACACTTAATTTTGATTACCGAGTTCGGTAATTTTTTGACGAGATTAAAACTGCTGAGCACCGAACTCGTTCAGCAAAAATGCATTGTTTACCTTTTCCATACGATTTTGACAGTTGTTTTACTGAGCCTCAGTAAAATCGATTACCGAAACTACACCGAGATCGTACTGCTGTTATAATCTCGTCAAAAAAGTACCGAACAGGCAATTCAGAAATAAGTGTGTGCAACTTTTGGAGGGTGACTTGTATGGGAAATATCGTACCTAGCATAAATCGCTTAAAACTATCAAATTCGATTTGGTAAAACGAAATATTTTACATGAGTCGTTAATTTAGATGTTAATTGACCAATTAACCTTTTGATTAATTAAAAAAAATATTTCCATGCTTAATAACTTGCAGTCAAAAAAGCCCAAAATCACATATTTTGCCGTATAAATTGAGGTAGAGCTCAAAATTGTGACGTGTTGGAGCAAATCTGAGCCCGAATTCGGATTCAGCGGCCCAAAATCTGGCAGAGACACATAAGTTTGCTCTTGAGACAGTCAAAAAGTTATTTTTTGTTACACTGTGTTATCATTCGTATGTATTTTATCATAAATCTGTTAGATAAAAAAATAATTAAATAAGGCTTAAATATACAGTTAGATCAAGATAAACTTAATTAAACGTGGTTTTTGAAACACCATCTAAAACTCAGAAGATCACAAAAAACACCGGCACGGCATCGTACGTCTGCCGTAATTATTGGCCTGGAAAGTTGTTGTATGTTACACTTTTCCCTTCTTTTGACTGGTGAGTGCACCGCCGCCAAGCGAAGAAAATGACAGCCCTGGACGCTCGTCAACCAGTTTTCCCTCCTGACGATAGTTGCATTTTACGTTTTTTTCCAAGACCCATTCGAATCGAAAGCTGCACAGTACATATCTGTCGGTAACATTAGGAAAGCGAAACATGTGTGCATTTCTTCCTTCTGCGCAGTCATCATTATCGGTGCATGAAGCGGCAGCTGGATGGATATGCACTTGCATTGAGTTGTAGAGATTTTCATTGATTGGATGTAGACGTTGTTGATTGGTAGCATGTGAGTAGTGCTGACATTGTCTCATCGCCATCGTATCGTGATTGGAGGAACAATTTTCCACTCAATTGATTTGCTATCTGGAGCGAGTTTGCTTTGACAGCAGTCAACGATTGTTTTTGCGATCAGTATTGGCACTTTGCTAATGGGTCTACTTGTATTGGCCACTGGAGAATAATTATATTTTTCCCAGAATGGAAATGTTTCTTCGATAAAATGATTAGACAGGCTGGAAATGGCAAGAAAATTAACTGTTGCGTGTTATTGCACGTCAATCTATTAGCATGGGCATCCAACTTTCTTTTTGAATCTACTTTTTACAAATATAAGTCGATTTTATCCGATACAATTATGATAATATTGAATATGCAGAAACCTACTGTGCGGTTGGATAATTTGTACTTCTGAAAAGAAAACAAAACACCCCTGTTTCAGTTTCTTGCAGTTTGTCAGGTTTTTATCCACTCCACACAGTAATTAATAATCTAGTTCAATATCCCTTAAAAAGCATTTAGAAAATAAGATTTCAGATAATCTTCCACACTTCGTCACTGCGCTGGTGCTGTGTATAACGTGCGCAACATACAATAGTATATCAATTGAAGAGTTAGGGTAAAAAATATAATTTGGACATGTATGTAATTTGGACATGCACGGTGATGTATGTCTTGTTCCGGAGAGTTAATAAAACTAGATACTTCTTATTATCGATTATTGGATCAAATAAACCTTATTCTGATGACTTACGTTGAAAATACGCTTAACAATAAAGAATTTATTTCAAAATTATCGAAAATGTAAAATTTTTCACTATAACCCCTCAAATGCACAGGTATGCAAGACGACATACACTTCACAGTCACATACAATATTCACCCGAAAATCGTTGAATTAATAATTGTAGGAATTTTAAAAGCCTTATTGCAATTAAAAATGTTAAATAAAGAAGCAATAAGCAGCCAATCTCTTAACATTCATCTAGAACGCTTAAAATAGGTGGTGTCCAAAATACATTACAAGTTTTCTACTGTAAATATATTTTGGTCATCTGACGAACTACATGGGGATGCTGTGCGATTGCATACTTGGAGGCGTATTCTGTGGGTCTGGCGATATTTTCTCGATTTTAACAAAAACTGTAATAGTTATCAAAATAGATGCCTGTTAAGCGGATAAATTTGATTATTTGTAAGATAATATTTGTAAATTTATGCTACTTCCATGATTTAGCAGTATTCATGGCTAAACATTGAGATAATTGCCCTGTCCAAATTATATGTACCTGAGGGTGTCCAAAACATATATTCGGTGTCCAAAATGCCATTCTAACAGGCGATTGGAAATTGTGATTTTCTCAGCTTAAAATGCTTTCGTTAAGGTTTTTGTCACCTGGAACGCAAAGTACAATCATATTATAAGCGTATTAGTAACTTTGCAAAATATTCAATTGCTTTTTAAGGAAGCTAGGGGACGATTTATCCAACGTTGTCCTCAGCCTGTCCAAAATACATGAATTACCCTACTGATTATAAAAAGACTTGTAGAATCACTGAGAAGAAAGTTTTGCCAAAGTTGTATTGTGATACCACTGATGTTGAGAATTAAGCAATGATGCAAATATTCCGGAAGGTTGAAGCTTAGAAGATCAATGGAACGTCGTCAAAGACGTCTTCATCACCACTGGCAAGAACTATTTTGCTGAGCTACGCACCCAGAAAAACAGTGGATCTATGATGACACCTAGAGGAAGATAGAGGAACGTCTAAGCCGCAACAGAGCGAACGAAAACACGAGGAGCCAAGGATCGGTATATTCGCCTCACTTCATTCATATTCACTCCTCTTTACTGAAGCGAATCGAGAAAGATGCAGCAAACGGATTGTCGTGATCAAACATGCAACCCCATCATCAGTGGGAAGCGAAAGGCAAGCTGCTTGGCATGGATATTCGTTGGTGATCGTCGCAGTTTGGATCGCAAGCGAATGAATGAATGGCGAATGGTGACAAATGCTGGTGAGCGATCGAAGCGGCTATTATCATAACTAGAAGAGAATTTCTGCATGTAATGCATACATTTTTAGTGTATTGTTTTTGAAATGCTAGATTGGCAAAGAAATTATTAAACCTATTTTGAAAACTTCAAATATTCGTACGCGCAATATCACTCACGAGTCGCATCACCGCTCGATCGCTTGCGATGCGAATGTGGACGAATGTTCAAATTCCATGTGTAGCTTCCCACCGTTCGCCGGTGTTTACTGTCGTCGCTGACAAGCAAACACACAAACTAAAGCGACAACTGTTCGCTGCTGACTGTATTCGAATGTGGAAGAAGATGAAAACTGGAAATCAGGAACCCTGCGAGGAGCCAAAGCCCGTCAGCCCGTCTATTCGGCTATCGAGAAGGAAGTAAAATGTTCTTGTAGTAGGGGCAAAAGAGCGTGGATGGCTTCCCTTGTCGATGATTGTAAGAAAACTGCAACACTTTGGAAACTCTTTAACCGGCACCGCCACCAAAATCTCATCATGATCCGCCAAGAGTTCGAAGCCGTCCCCTTGTCAATACAGAAGCTCCATCTTGGGTATCTGTTGCAGATTTTCTCATTCTATAAAAAAGCCTCGGGGGTCGATCGCATTCTCAAAGCTGACTGCGAGATGCTCAAAGCTGACTCCGTATCATCTGCTCAACTGCTGCATCAATTGATCTACAACATACGGGAAATTACGATAGACTGGATGCAAAGTGTCTTAAAAAGGGTAATCTGACTGTATGCGATAATTGGCAGGGCATCATGTATCATGAGTATCATCTTCAAAGTCCTCTGCAAAGTAATCCTTAACCGGATACAGGAGCATGTTGACGCATCTCTCCGACGGCAGTAATCAGGATTCTGTGCCGGAACCTGTGTGGATCATATTTTCACTCTCCGTATCATCTTGGAACAAATGAATTCCAAGAGACTTTCTACCAGGTGTTCATTGATTATGAAAAAGCTTTCGCCCATAAAATTCACGAAAATATGTGGGGAGCCCTCAGGTGCAAGAGTCTCCCTGAGAAAATCATCGGCCTCATTGAGGCACAGAACAAGGCATTTTCGTGCAGAGTACTGCACAACAGTGTTTTGTCCGATCCCATCCGGATCGTTGCTGGAGTGAGGCAAGGATTGTATCCTGGTAGGCCCGATTGACCGTGAACCAAATTGTGGATTGCTGTGGCAGCCCATTAACATGGAGCTGCTAAATGACTTCGAATTGGCTGATGGCGTTGCTCTGCTAGCTCAACGGCGCTCTGATATTGAGAGCAAGCTCGATGATCTTGCCAATCGCTCCTCAGCAGCAGGTCTTACCATCAACGTCAACAAGATCAAATCGTAGGATGTAAACGCGTTCAACCTTTCTAGCTTTACGGTAGCTGGGCAAGCAGTGGAGAATGTTGCCAAAAAAGCTAAAGCGGAAGTGGAAGTGGAGCGAAAGTGGAGGCGGGTCGGCCTCACTGTACGCAGGGGTGCAAACGAAATCTGCAAGCAAGCGTTAGATTGGAATAGCAGCAGCGGCAGACCCAGAGGCTCTTGGCGGCGCAGCCTGAACATCGAAGTCAAGCAAGTCGACTAGTCGACAGATATTTGACCTGGCCACAGGTCAAGGCGATGACGGACAATCGGCCAGAATGAAGATCTTTCAATTCGGCCCTCTGCACCACCGTGGGTACTCAGGACTGAAAGTAAAGTTGGATTTCAGAAAGCATCAGAATGTTCAGAGTCCGCTTATGTAAAAAAAAACATAGTGATTAACATAATTTATTTGTACTTTCTAGGTTCTAGCCTATGAAATATCAATGTTGAATTCTTTTTTGGTGCACATAGATTACTAAAAAAATCATAATTTGTTGCCAAAACTACAGTATTGAATCGGCGTCATACTGAAGCCCTTTTAGAGCTTCAGAAAAAACATTATCGCTCCCTAGATGAGATTTAATGTTTATAGACTGAAACTTAAGATCTCCATTAAATTGTTTAGTAAATACTTAGATTTTCCACATTTGAATAAAATATACTGATTTAATTCTTGCTTACAAAAGTTTTGTAATCATCTTTGTGGCTACTTCTCAAACGTCAACTAATGAAAACAGACCAACATCTGATTGACAAGTATGATATAGCTCAATCTGCCACCGAACTGGCACCGTTTCTACTGCCTTTGTGCTTTAATTTCCAAAGTGTTCTAAGCCGAAAACATCCCCTGACGTGTGCAATGCCAGTACAATTCCTAAAGATTTCCCAATAGAAATTCATAGAGGAATTCCTCCGAAAAACTTTGGCGGAATTATTGAGGAAACATCCCTAGAGAAATACATGTAATTCTCTAAAGCTCCCAAGAGGAATCACTGCAAAAATACTTGGTGGAATTTTTGGAGGATTTCCTGGAGAAATTATCCGAGGAAGTTTAGTATGAAACATAAAACCCTACAAGAATTACTTAAGAAATCTCGTCAGGATATCCAGGAGTACCTTGAGTGATTTCTGAAAGCATCACGACTAAACGCAATCTCTGAAGAAAACCGTAAAGGGATTCTTGCGCAAACCCCTAGAGTAATTCCTGGAAGAACCATTGGAGGAATTCATATTGAAATCTGCGTAGATATCCCTTTTACGATTCCAGAAAAAAAATCCTGAAGAAATCCACGGAAGAATTCCTGAAAAAAAAAATCTCTGGAACAATTTCTGGAGGAATTGCAGTAGAAATGGCTTGAGCAATTGTAGCATGTATTGCAGGAGAATTCTTGGCTAGAATTTCTAGAAGAATCACTGCAAAAATTCCGGAAGAAATCTCTAAACAAATTCCTAAAGCAATACCAAGAGATATTTCTGTAGTATTACCAAATGAAAACTCTAGAGGGATCCCAAGAGTAAAGCTTGGAAAATCCATATAAGTAAGTGAAGTAAGTTCCAGAGGAATTCCTTGAGGAATCGCAGCAAGTGTTTCTGGAGGAATCCCAAAACAAATTCCTGAAGGGTTTCCAATTGGAAGTAATTCAAGCAGGAAACTTTTAGTATGAATCTCAACATACATAACATCCTGGAGCAGTTCCAGCAAGCTTTCCTGAAAGACTCTCTGGAGGCTACTCTGAAAAGAAGAAGAAAATTTTGCTTTTTCGCGTCACATATGGTTAGGCAACTTGTGACATTTGTTTTGCTCCAGAGGTAACTAATATTTGAGTAAATGAGGTTTAATATTTTTGACCAATTTTTCATGCCATACAAAATGTATGGAGTATCAAAACCAATCCAATTTTCTCCGATGTATTGTAATTTTTCCAATCATCGTAGAAACAATCTTAAAAAAGTCTCTTTAATAAAGACAAATCAATCAATCAAATCTTAAAAAAGCCCAGATAACCGTGCGGTTAGCGGCGGCAGACGTCTAGACGTATTGTAAGCCACGGGGTGTGGTTTCGATTCCCACGCCAGTCGGAGAAAACTTTTCGTCGAACGGAAAATTCTTCATTGGGCCACAGGGTGTCGTATATGTTGTCCGTTGTCTAGTGTAAGTTATGTTCAGTCTTTACAGCCTCTGGCTGAAGACGGTGTCTAGTGTATTTTTTTTTTAAATCGACAAAATGGTCACTTACACCCCTTTGCATCGGGGCCCCAAAACCATAGTGATTTTTTACAACTTTACAACTTTTTTTTTACTTTTTTCTGACTTTTCCGTAGAGCTTACCAGAGTTTTTCTTTTAATTGATATGGGATATTTTATTCTGTACAATTGGGGGAGGGGTCATCACATCTTTCCTCGTTTCAGAGAGCGAGTAATGGTACTTAAGGTGATACGGGACGCCGTGTTATTTTTCCTATCTTCCCTCTCTTTCTAACAATTTGCCTCGCGATTTTAAAGATGGTAATCTCGATTTCTACCGCACTACAGATGCTGAAAAACAATCAGGATATGCAATGCAAGTGAGCATACACAATGATAGGTTTTTGTTGCAAAATATAAAATAGAATCTGAGATTACCATCTTAGTAGCAACAGAGCAATGGCGGATATTTCCTCAACCGTCCCGTTCGTCCTTAAGCATAGGCTTTTTAGCCTGGACATCAGGCTTAAATTCCCATGTCTCATCCCAGGAGGAAGCGCTTCTACGGAGTGACATTAACTTTCTTAGCTACGTCACTCCCAACGTATTTGCTTCGTATTCATACTACTTACTATACGGATCGGCTGATGAGATGTCACCCTTCCATGTTTTATTACAAATGTAATCAATGACGCTGCACAATAGGCCTGACAGCTTCAATTCTTGTAATGCATCTCCGACGCACTGCAATGATTGATAATGACAAGAAAAATGATAAAAGTAGCAGATTATATTATTTTCAAGATTCTTCCAAGAGATGGCTGTTTATGTGTAGACTAGTCTAGACTAGACTAGGGGTAACTAATATTTGAGAATAAATAAACCATTGCTCAAACATCTAGCTTGACTTGTCCAAATTTTCATTAGTGTCAAACTGTTTTTGCTCTTTAGTTCATTCCTTGTAAAATATTTGACCCCGTGTAATCGATGCCTAAGAAGAAGCTTCTTCGGGGCTCTAGAGTCGTTCAGGAATTTGAAATGCTATTGGTTAAAAGGGTTGGATACGATTAGGTACACAGCAAAAAGTAGTCACAGGAAATGTCCTACTGCAGTCTATGATTGTACACATTGCTAATACGAGCACCATTGTATGAAAGTTAATGTACGTGCGCATTGATAAATACATCGTTTGACCACATCGCCTTTCATTCTGGAAACACTAGTTTACAGCATTTTTGAACTCGGTAAGCTGATGATTGTTTTTGTTGTAGAATCATGCCCTGAGTTCGAAAACGCGAAGGAAAAAAAAATACAGTAGAGCGGATTTTTTTTTCAACTTTCCATACAAGGTTGATGATTTGAAATCAATTTTTGTTCTATTTTTAAGCAAAGTCGCTCACTTTACACATCTCATTCTCCGTAATCGATTCTCCGATTGAGCTGATTTTTTTACTGTAACTCGCCTACATATGATATGTCAAATAAACGTTGAGGAAGAATTTTTAAGTTATTTTTTTCCTATTGAAAAAAAAATACATTTCTTCATATAATTTTGAAAATTTTCCTAAAATTTAAGGAGATCGTCCCCAAAACTCGCCAATATCTTGAATTTCATCAATCTAACGCAAAACCTGTATTCAGATGATCGAATGGTATTGTATTCAGCTTTTAATTTATGGAAAAAGATTCAAAATTGGTTGAACATAACGCAAGATATTTGAATTTTATTCAATTTTTTAAAAAGTTTTTAAACTCGATATTGAGCTAAAACTCAAAAACTGTTCTACTTTAAATTTTTTGAAGCACGGTTTCGAAATCTGCGCTAAATAATGCTTCAAAAATGTTGGTCATTGACAGCAGTTCACGACTTTCGTTTTATTTTGTAAACTAGTGAAATTGGCGTCGAATAAAAAAAAAACACGTGTGCGAAATAATTTTGCACAAAAGAGTGAAAATCCAAAAATGACACACAGCGATATTGCCAGGATGTATCTCCTTAGTATTGTTCTAGTCTTTCCTAAAAACTTTTCAACGAATTACATTACACTTTTCACTTAATTCGTATCACCTAAGTCCTTGCTTTCGTACTAACTACAGCCTTTATTTGGACAGTATCTAGAGGTGTCCCACATGGGAGCTCAAGACTTATCCGATGTGCTGCCTGCGTTAACGTTGTCACCGAACTCCCCGACTACTGACCCCGACTGAAGCCAAAGCCTCCGTATTTATAGCCTAAATTTCCTAGCAATACCCGAACCAGCTTGGGCGTGTCTAAAATTCCTACGATCATTCTCGTCTTGCCGAAGATGTCATGATAAATCCTAACAATGCCCGAACCAACTTGGGCGTATCCAAAACCCTACCAAATGAAAATACTAATAAGTCCAAAACCTAGACCTCTACCTATCCTACTTGTCCTCATCGTGATTAAAATCCTTCTCTTCTTGAAAACATCACGACTCTTCTATCTTGGGCGTGTCCAAAAACCATCGATGCCAAAAATGTAAAAGCTAAAAGTTAAAAACTCTATCTATCCTACTCGTTCTCGTCATGATTACCATCCCCGCCGGACTTGGGCGTGTTTGAACAGAACCTGTGAAAATCTTATCCCCAAGTCTAAATCTCCTAGCCACGCCTGACTTTGGCGTGTTTGAGCAAAACCTATTTAAATCTTATCCCCAAGTCCAAATCTCCTAGCCACGCCTGACTTGGGCGTTTTTTTTTTTTTTTTTAGCAAACCGCTATGAAAATCTTAACCCCAAGTCCAAATCTCCTAGCCACGCCTGACTTGGGCGTTTTTTTTTTTTGTTTGAGCAAACCGCTATGAAAATCTTAACACCGAAACCACGCCTGACTTGGGCGTATCCAAAGTCGACCCCCATCATTGTCATCTTCGTCAACATCATCGTCATTATCATCATCATTATCATCATCATCATCATCATCATTCTTAGCCCCATCATCTTTCGGACTTGGCACCCAATTCTTCAAAACAAAGCAACCGCCTTGTTATTCAAATGTACCCTTGCTTGTGCACAATGACCCCTAGCCGGGTCCCGGCCACGGATGTTGGTTGAAATTGTACTCCAACATTCTTTTCATTCGGTTTACTTGAAGACAAAACAAATCCAGTGCAAACAAGCCAGGCGCCCTATGCGGCCAATACGGTGTCGATTTCAGAACATTCCAGCAAGGGTTTACCTGAGTTCAAAGCGAACCCAGTGAAAACAAAAAAAAAACAACCACGGCTACGCGGCCAATTCGGCGCATCGATTTTCGAGACAAACAAAAACAATTGCGGTTACCCGAAACCACATGCGGCCAATTCGGCGCCTCAATCTTGTGACAAAAAAAACAATCTAGGCTATCTGAAACCATAGGCGGCCAATACGGCGCCTTGATTTCGCAACATTCCAGCTAAAGTTTACCTGAGTTCAAAACGAATCAGGTGCAAAACAATCCAGGCTACCTGAGACCATAGACGGCCAATTCGGTGCCTCGATTTCGAAACGTTCCTTTTAGGTTCACCTAGGTTCAACCCAAGCCAATGTCACCTTTGTTCAACCGCGATTAATAGAACATTCTTTCGGGTTTATTGCCCATCTTTGTCGTCGGCCCACCAAGCGTAGTAACAATTTGCACCACACCGCTCCAGGCCCAACGTGTTCGAACACGATCGCACCCGGCCACCACCGGACGATGATGGGTCATAAAAACAAAGTCAGTAACGAATGGTGCGATTTTCGTTGCTTCCAATATGCCGCGCGTGAGGTAGGTAGACCCTACGATGAAAATTGAATCTAAAATCCCCCGGGCAGCTGTTGGGAATGTGGGGTGAAAAATGCATTTTTGTTTCAGTTAAATTGACTTTGAATATCGGAAGGCGTGGGAATATTTAGGTCTTTGCACAAAGTCTGTTGTACTTCATTTGGTCACATAATGGTTTAGTGGTGTTCTGGCATGACTTGGTTCAGAACTGTTACACTGCTAAAAAAGTAAATTTGTCCCGAAAGGAGTGCCAAATCCACAAGTTTTTGATTCGATGATTCGGAATTTATTACACCACATCCAATCGAAATAAATTGGCTCAGCTTAAAGGAAATCCTCGAAAAACGAATAGCACCGTCTTATGGGTAAAACTTCAGGCGCAATAGACAAAATGCAGCAAAATTAGTGTCGCATGACTTCGCATTGACACTGACATTAGACATTGACATCGCATTGACTGAATTTGAAATGCTACATTTCTATAAGTTGACAGGCTATAAAAAACTTTCACTGTTGATTTATTCATTTTTTCCTTTCAATATTGCTTTACATACTGCTTTTACGATGACTGTTTTTTGCTGTGCGCATTCTTCAGATACGATTTACAATAGTTACGCAACATTTCTTTGTTATGTATAATAACGAAAGATATATAACGCCAAAGGACATCAACTGAAATAATATAGACTATAGAACGGCAATTCTAAGTGAAACACACTTTTATTTTCTATATTGAAAACAGGTTGACAAAATCAGGCCAAAAAGCTGACAAAATCAGGTGTAGACAAAATGGGGGGGCTGACCAAATCGGGTCACCCACCGTTTATTCTTCAAAGAAATATCCCTTCACAAAAAATATCATTCAATTGTCCAACAGATTTTTTTAGAACTCCATGACTTTTGAAAATCATGATACTAATAATGATGTGCGAAAGAAAAGGTTTGTGTATACTTAATGTCTGGAGAAAAATAGACTTTGTATTGAATGCTTTAAAAACGCACGTGTACAAAGAGTGAAAAATCCAATGTATTCGATTATTAAAATGCACAGATAATAAAACTTAAAAATCCAGTTGTACCACTAAAGGAAACACTATTATGGCCCCATTAACTTGGCGAAGACTCTATGCGTTGGTGTTAGCTTATTTATATGAGTTATCCAATGCAACACAAATCTCATATGTCGTGGTTTTCTTTGCATTTTTTATACATACAGTGATATAACATGGAGCAGTTGCCTGGTCTGGTAATTCATGAGCATACCTGGAAATATAAAGAAGACATTACATTAAAGATATGTGTCAAAAGCAGTGAAACGGATATTGTAACTAATTTTTTCGTGAAAAACACACAAATGAAATCAGGTTTTTTCTATCAATTTATTTTTGTAATAAAAAACAAATGAATAAGTTTTCATAGTTCGTGCCAAAGAACTGTAATTTCTCAAATATATTTTCTTTGAAAAAAAAATAACTTAGGTAGTTTCTTTGCTGTATCAGTTTGAAACTTTGATCAGATTGCCAAAACAATAAGATTTTATTATTTCAAAAGGTAGCACAGATGTTTGAACTGAGCCTTTTTTTAAACTAGAACAATTCCACTACCACTAATTTATTAGAAGCCTGAAACATTACCAAACTCTAAGATGCAAGTGTAGCTTAACTATGTATAGCATTAATTCATGCAATAAATTACCCCAGGATCTTAAAAAATCATGTGCTTCGTCCCTCCTACCTAGAATGTAACATATTTTGGTGAAACAGGTGGCAATTAACGTTTAAGATCATATACAGTTTATTTAAAATATTTTGATTTATATTTCTATTAGTTCATGTCATTTCGTCATGTTACCCCATTTGACGAAAGCAACTAACTTGTTAAAAAAGTTGATGTCCCTGGGGAACGGATTTAATCTTCTTGTTGTTAAAGAGTGAGAGAGATTGTTTTCACTTCTATTAAAGCATGGATACATATCATTCTGTTTTAGAAGAATTAGTGGCCATTTAGGTCTTCTTAATATTCAAATTCATATCTTCGAAGCTATTTATGTCGAAGGCATTCAAGGTTCTACGTCAATACAGTTGGGTTTTATTTGGCAGACATTTTTTAATATTAATTATTTTCTAGGCTGCCTTTTATCTTTACCGTTTATACCTAAATGCTTTCCTGCCAAAAAGCTGCTTAACCTGACTAACCTTACCGAAACTAAACTCCACAGAAAAACAAAAAAAAAAAAACGAAAGTGATCCAACTTTAAAAAGGTCCCGCATTCGCCCTGAGGGCGCATTGTTTTACCACTTTCTTCTACGACGCAAGCCTTCCCATTCGGGGCCGATTCAAGTTTGACGGCAAGATCGAAAGATACCGGCGAGAAGTAAGGTAGACCGACATTCTTTTTTTCGGCGCGGTGAAATTGAAACTCCGAAAGAGGAATGTCCCAAGTCAAATTCCTCCCATATGCTGCGCGATATCGTTGCCCCGTTGGTTCGGTGTGGAATACCGGACGACCCGATCATCGCCCCAAAGTTGGATTTCCTGCGTTCGAGATCGATCTACGGGGGGATTGCCAACCTTTCCGAAAATAAAGCGTAATCTTTTTTTTTCTGGAGGAAAGTGCCAACCGACAAACTCGCGCGACTCGTTTGTGAATGAAACAAAACTATAAGCGGTTTTTTTTTTCGGGAAGCTTTAATAGCCCTTATCAAGATCCCCTTTATGGAGCCGTGCCGGTCGTGTGTGAGAGTTTGGGGACACGCGCCATCTGAAACGAGAGTAGCCTCACGATCTGCCCGTGTGGTGGGAACAACACGGAGCTGGTAAGTAGGTAATTGGTGGTGACAGCTGAGAGCCGCATTGTCTTGTCACACAACACTATTTTCACGGGTTTCAACGTATTGAATTGATAGTAGTGATAAGTTCGTTATAACACGCTTTTTAAAGCTCATTATTTTTAGGAATACAATGGCAACGTTGGTTTATTTTGGATAGCTTTTTATATTCTTTACAATAAGAAAGCCATATGGATGGTCATATGGTCATATGGTATGCTTAATTTCAGTTCCTTTCACAATTTTCCACAACAAACTGCTCAATAACAACCGTTTTGTTTGCATACATTTTTTCTGAGCTTCCTTAAGGAAATAAGAGAGCATCCATAAATGACGTAGCTTTTTAGGGGGGAGGGGGGAGTCTGGGATTGTGTGACGAGCCATTTAGGCTGACACAAATTTCGATTTCCTCTAATGTCACCCCCACCCCTCGGAAAATTTTTGTCGGAATTCGACATTTTGAGGGGGGACACAAATAAATTATACAAAAATTTAACATTTTTGACCTGAAATTAGAGTTGTCGAGAAAATTTCTTAACAAATCCGATAAGTTGTACAGTGTTGCCTAATTGTTTGGGCAATTTTTCAGCAAGTACAATTATTATTTATTATCCGCCCCCTTGACGAGTCAACGAGCGAAGTGACAAAAGAAGAAAATGAGATTTGTTCCGGCCTTATTAGGTACGGTTAAATATGCTACGAGGGGAGAGGGGAGGGATAAAAATCGGCCAAAAAATGCTACGTAATTTATGGACGCTCCCTAAGGGAGTTCCGTTCTTCTCAGGAACTCACCCAATATGACTAGCAGAACCTCTATAAATTTCTATAGCGAATTTTTCAATATTTGTTTCAATATCCTAGTAGAATTTCATCGTACACTTTACCATGCATTCCAAAAGTGGATCCCTAACCAATAGTGGACTCTCTTATATTTTTCTTAAATTTTCTGCTCATATCTCTTTTACCAGCGAACTTCAGCCTGGAGACGAAGCCTATGTTCCTAGCCATTGGCGTAGCTAGCTTCTTCTTTGTTCTTACTCACTCCAGAAACGAGAAAGAGAATGAGTGAGAAAAAAGAAAAAGCTAGCTACGAAAATTTCCTTGCCAGTTGTTCATAGTAATTGCGCTGGACGGCAATATTTCGATTTTTGAACAAATTTGTAAATGTAAACAAATCCTGGGAACCACTATTGGTTAAATCTAAGGGGGTCCACTACTGTCTTTGGTAAGGGACAATCTTTCCAATACTGAACCCCTCTGCTTCAGCCGAAAATGGAGGCGGACCCTACTTGATGTGCGGAACAAACGTAGCGCTGACATTGCGTCCGATCATCATCTACTACTAATCGGCGAAATCCGGCTGCGCATTGCTCGGATCCATCGTCAGGAGGGCGGCGGTTCGACACACGCCAACCGGAAGACGCTGCGGTGAAAAGATCCTTCGAAAGCAATAGATCATAGATGATATCTCGAAGAAGATAGAATAGCGAAGGAACGCCAAAGCCGCGATAGAGCGAGCGAAAACACGAGGAGTCAAAGTCGTAGCTTGTCAGTGCTAATCGGCTCTCAAGATGAAAGTGGAACTTCCACGTAGGCGGAACAAAAGAGTGTGACTGGACTCCTTAACCTATGAAAGCGAGATTACGCAACACTCCGACGACGGCAGCAAGTAGGATGCCGTGCCGGATGGGGGCCATATTGTCACGCTCCGTATCATCCTGGAGAAAATCAATGAGTTCCAAGAGTTTCGGAAAGCCTCAGAGCATTTCAGGCTGTTTTCAGAGGCATTGCGGAGGCGTTGTTTGGGGGTTTCGGAGGGTCTCAGGTGCGTTACATAGGGTCCGAGGAGGATTTAGAGGGATTCCAGAGGCATTTCAAAAGGTTTTAGAGCATTTTCGGCGGGATTTAGAGGCGGTAGGCAGGCGTTTTCGGGGGTTCCGGAGAGTCTCAGGTACGTTACATGGGGTCCGAGAGGTTTTTAGGTTGATTTCGGAGGCATTTCTGGAAGTTTCAGAGTTTTTTCGGCGGGATTCAGAGACGTTACGGGGAATTTGGGAATTTCTGAGCGTCTCAGGTGCGTCACATGGGGTCCGAGAGGTTTTAGAGGGATCCTTGAGTCATTTCAGGAAGTTTCAGGGTATTTTCGGCGCGATTCAGAGGCGTTACGCGCGCGTTTTTGTGGGTTTCAGAGGTTCTTAGGTGTTTTACATGGGGTCTGAGGAGGTTTCAGGGGGATTTCTGAGGCATTTCAAGAAGTTTCAGATCATTTTTGGTGGGATTCAGAGGCGTTACGGAGTGTCTCTGGTGTGTTACATGGGGTTCATGTGGGTGTCAGGGATATTTCGAAGGCATGCAGGAAGTTTCAGAGGATTTTTAAAAATCCCATCACAATCTTTTAAAAGTCCCCTGGAATGCCCTTTGATTTAACGGCGTTCTTGAAACCCCTTATACGATTCTGACCTGAAATACCTCGACACGCCCCTGAAACTCCAAACATCGCCCTTGAAATCAACATAATCAATTTGAAATACCTCTAGGACCGGCCTTAAAATGCTCCTGAAATCTTCAGAAACTTTCTGAAATGAGCCTGGAATGCCTTGAAACGTCCCTCAAACCCCTTGTAACGCCCTTTAATGGCTCCTAAGAACCTTTGAATTGTCTTTGAAAAGTCCTTTCAAACATTCATGAAACCCCCTTAACACTATTGAAATGCCCCTGAAATCTCCGTAATCTCATCAAAACGCCAAAAAAACCTGGCAGAACGCTCTTAAAAGGCTCATGAAATCCCTGGAACAGCCCCTAAAGCCCCTTTTTTGTGCTCTCTGGGAACTTTCTGCAAACCCCCTTTGGTGCCCATAGCCTCACCTCAAATGCCCAGGAGCAAGGTTGTTTTCGCGAACCAGATCCCCTTACTTGTTTAACCCCCTCCTCCCCCGTCCTCCTTCCGAGTCTACGTAGTTTATGGACAGGCCCTTTCCAGTCTTCGAAGAGTACATTAGTACATCCCTTATTAAGCATGTGGCTCCCATTTTCATCCTACGAAAAACAAAGGATTGAAGCATTGATTGCCTCATTTTTATATTTTTTGTTAGAAGTGAGCATACATGAAAACAAAAAGAACGGAAATAATCGGTGCCCTAATCGCTTGTTTCCGAATAGGATGAATATGGGAGCGTGAGATTACTGATTGCACACATACCCTACATGGATCCCTAACCCAATTTGATTTCCTTTGCATTGAGTTTAGCCTCGGATGGTGAGGTTTTCAACTAGATGCAAAGTAAAGTTGGTAAACTTTTTCTTTATTCCGTGTCGGGTATTTCCATCACTGGGACCCTTTCTTTGATCTATTGTGATATATGCCTCTGATAAGTTTTATTATAGCTATATATATCATGATGACGTACCACTATTGTGAGTGATCACCATCGTTTGATTAATAACATTAACCCAGCACGATTCGACATTTCGAATGAACTGCACTACCGCACTGGGATTTGTTCTCCAAATGTCAGAGAGTTCTATCAGCCCTTTAACGAAGAACTTACGTCTGATAGTAAAACGTGCCGGACAGTGGCACAGTAGATGTTCTGAGTCTTCTTTATCTGTGCCGCAAGGGCGACACATATCATCTTGAAGTTTTCCCATAAGCTTCAAGTGATATCGGCTCGGACAATGACCTGTTATAAGTCCTATAAGTATAAACGATTATGAATATTCGGCTCCGTTATGCCTAGTGCGCTTGAGCCTATAAAATATAGTAAGAGAAAAAAAGTATATACGCTAAGCTCTTTTTTGGAAAGATCCAGTATTTTGCGAGTCATAGAAACATTTGGGACGATGAATCGCTTTGCTTGCCTAGCTATACGAGTGTTTTTTTTTCAATTATACGCTACTTTTGATGATTCACTTACTTTGAGCTCCATTCGTAGATTACATGCAGATATCCCACAAGAAGGTTCAGGCCCTATGAACTGAAGAGATGATCCAAGCTTTGCTAACTCATCGGCTCTTTAATTTCCATCAATTCCAAAATGGCCAGGAACCCAATACAAGTTGACCTGATTACGGCAGGACAGTTTTTGAAGTGATGTAATGCACTCCCAAACATATTTTGATGTACATGTCGCTGACTTCAAAGCATTTAGTGCTGCTTGGCTGTCAGACAATATGCATATATTTGAATGCCTATATTTATAGTTTCTTTGCAAGCATATATTAAAGCATTCCAAAACTGCTTAAATCTCTGCCTGGAATACAGTTGGATACTTTCCCATGGGAATCGACAATTCTAATCCTGGGCCAGTAACTCCTACTCCCACATTGTTGCTCAATTTTGAGCCGTCTGTATAAAAGATGATCGATTCCGGTCGAAATTCTGGACCACCGTCTCGCTACAAACATCGATCAGGGTCAAAAACTAGAAACAGACGGTCAAAATTGTACTTTTTCTCCATCCAGTCTTCATTGTTCATAACAATGGAGTTTATATTAAAAGTTATTAGAATACTATAGTAGCCCATTAAGGTCACCTTCCAAAAGGTTCGTAGATCTTTTAATCCTTGTACAAATTGATGTAATGGAAGCATGTGTAATAAATCATCCAATGCCAAAGCAGGAGTTCTTCTCAATGCTCCAGTAATTGAGAGAGTCACTAGGCTTTTCAATCTTCTTAGTTTTCTCTGAGCAACGGACTCCGTGGTTTTCTGACCAAATGAGGCATAGGTAATCCTGGGTCTCACGATTGCCGAAAAAGTCCAAAAAAATCATTTTCGGTTCCAATTCCCACTGTTTACCAAATGTTTTTTTTGCTTGTCCAAGGAGCATTTGTTGCTTTTGTGATGTTCTGGTCCAAGCTTAAATTCCAATTCAGTTTGCTGTCTACAAGTACTCAGAGGAACTCGACTGTATTTCAAAGATCTACCCAAGTAACCACGGCGCTGAAGCCTTATTGCATGCAGATATACGGTGTATATAGAGCAATCATTACTTTACATGAACACTTAAGGTTGATTTAAAGTAGAATTGGCAATTATGCGACTGTTCTAAGATTATACCAGTATAATCTTAATTTGATTCTATTATTGCCCATTTCCACTTTAAATCAACCTTAAAATTGCATGATAAGTAATGATTGTTCTAAATTCACCGTATATCTGCATGCAATAAGGCTTCAACGCCGTGGTTACTTGGGTATACTTATACTTTTCAGTTTTAGCTTATTTATATTACATTTTCCCCTCTTTGTAAATGGTACAATAGTAGTTTTTGAAGGATTTGCGTTAAATCATCCTTCTTTATCACACCACCATGAGATACAATTTAGAGCAGGTTGTATTCTGTTTGCGATGATTTGGTCCAATTTCTCACGCACTATTATGACTATATCATCTGCAAAACCAATTCAGAAGATCGTCAATTATCAAAGACCACAGAAGAGGTGATAACACGCCTCCTTGTGGGCACCCTTTCGCTGCTCTAACAGATATAGAGGAGTTTCCAAGGTTTGCTGATATCTCCCTTTTGGCTAACATTTCATTAATCCAACCAACAACACATTTACTAAAACCTCGTTTCAACATGGGCGTTACTGCTGAATTATGAGATGAATTATCAAAAACTCCCTCAATGTCAAGAAAAAGCAGAAAGAGCAATTTCTTTGGGATTGAAATAATTTTCAAATTTTGTAACAAGCTTATGCAGTGCTGTTACTGATGATTTACCCTCTTGGTAAGCAAACTGGTGCTTGCTGGGAGGATTCTCGATAAGATATGATGATTTTATGTGCTCATCGGTTATTTTTTCCATAGTTTTTAGTAGCATAGACGATAAGCTTATTGGCCTAAAGGATTTTGGAAGTGTTTTATCCTTTTCATTAGCCTTGGGGTAAAAATCACCCGTACTGGAATGTAACTTAAAGATAAGCGGCTTGGAAAAGTTGATAGGTGTTAAAATCGCCTTTCCCTTCTGCAGTAGTACAGGAAGAATTCCATCCCTACCAGGTAATTTGAAGGGTGCAAGGGAGTCAATCGCCCATTCAACTTTCTTCTCAGTAAATATTTGTTTGACCAAAGCGCAACCATCGATCCTGTCTCTATTTAATCCAGTCGTTTCGTTCAGTATTTCATGATCATACGTCATGGTTTCAATAACGCCAGTTTTTGATACAATTGAACTTTGGTCTTCAGTTGAGTTGATTACTGAATAGGGGCAATGTGTTCGCATCATCAACTCTAGCGTTTCCTGTGTAGAATTTGTAAAAGTTCAATTGCTTTTTTCAGTGTTCCCAACCCGTTAGAATGATCCTTTGCAAGATTTTTTTGCAACTCGGCGCTTTCTAGAGTATTTTCAATGTTTAAACATGTATGCCTCCAGTTTATCATTTTTCATCTTCTAATTTCTTTATTGTAATTAGTAAGGGATTCCTCATATGGGTTACACTGTTGAGTTCGTTTAACCCAGTTAAACATTTTCCGGGTTTTCCCGAAGTTTGGCTAATCGGTTATTGAACCATGGAACATTTCTGTTCGTGGAGCGTTCTTTAGCAGTGTAACTTTTATTAAATTCATCCAAAATTAATTTTGATATTTGTTTTGAACTTTCTTCAAGGTCTGTGCATGGTAAACTTAGTTTTATTCAAAAACTGGAAGTCACCAAACACTAGTAACAGGAACTATAGTTCCTTGAATTCCTAATATTATATTTCCTTTAATTACCAGAACTGCGGGCTTCGTGACCGGACGGTTAGCGGCGTCGTTTAGGTGTCTCGTAAGCCTCGAAGTGTGGCTTCGATTCCCGCTCCAGTCGGGAAAAACTTTTCTTCAAACGAAAAATTGTCCACTGGGCCACTGGGTGCTATATGTGTCGTCCGTTGTTTAATGTTAGTAATGTTCTGTATGTGCGGCCTTTGGCCGAAGATGGGGTAATTGTCTTTTTCAAAGCATATTCTAAAATTGAAAAAAAAGACGACAATAGATTTCAGTTTGGTAAATCTTACTCCGTAACGCAACCTAAAAGGGTGATGTACCCACGTTACGGGCTCCGTTAACGATCGAACATATTTTAAACCCCCTCAACCATTCATCCATTAACACGGGTTGCCTGACACCTTAGATTGGGGTTTTAATCCCCCCGGAACGGGGGGTCCGTAGTGCTATTCTACGCTGGCAGCTACACGGCCAATCCCCTCACTATAGCCAAAGAATAAGAATATCAAGAAAGCCCACTTCGCTGATGCTCGGGAGACACTACCGCAGCGCTATCTGCGGATGAAAGTTCAACCTTCATGCAGTTTTACAAGAAGAATGAGAATTTAGGCCATCTTTTGACTGTTTTCGTGCTAAGTTGTTGTAGTTTGTTTATTACCAGGGATGTTAACCTTTTATGGGTCATTCATCCCGTTTTCATGCTAAGTTGCGGGCTTAAAACGAAAGATGGCTTTTAAATAATCATATGGAAGCCCTAAATTTCAATGTTTGGAGTGTTATGAATTAAAAAACATTTTCATGTAAAAACAAATTTCGAAAAATTTCTGCACTGTGTTCCATATCCCCAAATTTGTTTTGTATCTTGTTTTGAGTAAAAACTACCAAAATAATCGTCCTAAACTTCAATTTTACATGAAAAAAAGTTTTAAGGCATGTTTTTGCAGTTTTTGGTATCATAAAAATGAATACTTCAACGAATAGTTGATTCACGACATATTTTGGCAACAAAAATATCTACAAACATATCATCTTTTTAACACTTTAATGCGCCTCCAACGGTTCATCACGAACCGGCTGCTGCAGATGGAGTATGGCTGATCATATGCATCAGACATGCTCGATAAACACGGAGGAACCGCCGGGGCTCAGTAGAGTCTATTCCCAAGCAATAGTTCCAAGTCGGTTGGATTTGAGAAGGTTTTGATGTTCGTTACAAATCCTAATAAAAGTATTATAGGATTTGTGACAGGTTTTGGAACTTTTTACAGTCATCTGACTTCAAAATGTTGTTTGGGCTCTATTTCCCACGTTTCTCGGTTGATTTTTATTACATAGTAATTTATTAATGTCATAGTCGCTTTTTCGAATTTTTACAATGTTAGTTGGTTATATTTTCTTTCAATAAAGCAATAAAAATCGACCGAAGAATCAATAGTGGGAAGGAGATTTGCAGCACTTAATTGTGCTGATAGATTCAAAGCTAACGTGCGAACACTTAAACGCATTGTTGACGTCAATGCGTTCGACGTGACATTTTGGACAAAAAGTGACTGCTTTATATTAACTGAACAACGTTACTTGTGTATGACTAGGTTGACATTTCTAGGCTACGCTTGAGAAAATGACATGGTTTATCTAGGTAGGACCGATAGGACAATTGAACGAATTTGAATATTTTTAATAGTATTTGTAGCGGGATAAAGGTTGACATGAAATCTTTATTATTTTAAAATTTTATTGCAATCAACTGACCAACTTGGCGTATTTTTGATTATCTCTTAGATGTTCAGAAGTTCAGTTACATGTTTCTGTGGATTTTGGACCGATGACAATTTAAGGACACAAGAGATGAACACAAGTAGAAAACGATTAACGAAATCAAGAAAACAATTTGACACAGGATCGACTATATTTTAACATACAGGGTTTGATTGATTCGATGAAAAACAACATACGACAACTGACTTAACGAGAAGAAAAACATATTTAACCATACCACAAAATCAAACAAGGAGACAAACACAAACCGTGTGACCATAACACTACATAGGCAAATCCTGACTGACTGACCAATTGAAAACTTTCCAATCTTCTACCGTATCTTTCTGAGTCAGTTGCAACAGTGTCTTAATGGATATCATTTTCCGCGTACGGCTGGCAAACTGCTTCTGAAAGATTATGTACTCTTTCCTATCTTCGGGTCTAGTGTAGAGGTTTCAACTCTATTCAGAGTGCAGCTAGAAACCTAGCAAAAAAAAAAAAAAAAAAAATTCCTTCTGCAATATTTTTGAAATTGTTTCAGCAATTCCTTTAGGAATTCCTTCGGCAGTTTATTCGGGGATTCCCACGGCAATTCATTTGAAAATTCATTCAATAATTCTTTAGGGAAATCCTTTGGTAAATTTCTGGGGGAATTTCTTTGAAAATTGTTTCGGTAATTCCTTTAGAAATTATTTCGTCGATTTCTGTGGAAATTCCTTTGAACTTTCAAAAAATGTACTATTTATAGCAATAGTGTTCGGGACCACTTGGGCAGGGGGCACTATTTTGGACACGTTTTTGCTTATAACTCAGTCGGTTTTATACCAAATGACTTAATTTTTTTACACGGTGAGGTATGTATTTACAGTATCTAGCTGTGTACAAACACTCAAAACAATTGATAAAAAATTGACTGAGTTGTATGCGAAACGTGCCCAAAACAGGACCCCCTGGTCAAATGGCCCCGCACCCTAATTTTTATTTCTTAGTTAGTAAATACCTGCTCGATAACAAATTGAGGTATCGATAAAATGTTTCATTTAATATAGCGCATTTAGTTCACCACTGGACTATCGCACTAGTTTTCACGAGTGCGAAAACGCTAATAAAAGTGCGCGATTGCATCAAATCAACTTGGTGTCTTCAGAGCACTTGTTCTCCATAGATTGAAGAAATAGTGCGCCGAAGACATCAACCTGATTTGATTCAATCGCGCACTTTTATTTACGTTTTCGCACTTATAATGTCGCAGTTCGCAGTCCAGTAGTGAACTAAATGCGGTATAGTAGTAGTTGTTATTTATTTGTTATTGAATAGCTGCTCAATAACAAATTGAGCTATCGGTAAAATGTACAATTTAAGAATAATACTTGTTATTAGTTTGTTATTCAATACCTTTTAAATAACAAATACAGCACTTGACCTTCTAGCTGCTTGTGTTTCAAATTTTTGGTATGCATTCATTATTGGAATAACAAGACTTGGTATTTTGCAGGTGTTATTCATACAAATATATGGTATTCGTTTTTGTTATTTTGCCTCTTATTACCACCTAGTGAAGGGCTTATCAAGGTATGCTAGTATTAAAGACTAAATACCTTGATTTGTTATTCACTTGTTATTCTTTTCTGCTCGGGGTAGTGTGCGTTACTGATTGTATGCGGATACCAAAACATACGCACACCACCTTCTCTTATGACAAATCACGAACACTGTTACATAGAGCTTCCACCTTGAAACGCTTACAGAGCGCCACTTGTCTTGCCGCTTGACGTTTAAATAGAAAAAGACAAGAGAGGGCATTCTTTCTATTTTTATTCTTTGCTATAGCCCAAACATAATTTATGCACAATTTTCCCTCTGTTTATGCCTTTTTTATTTATGCCAATTGTTTAATCTTGTTATTTTAAAGAAATCGTAATTCTTTTACAATATTTTGTGATATCGAAGCTCATTTGGGAATTAGTAATTGCTACCAAATTGGATATAAGGCGTTAGGCCAGGTGCAACAATAAAATCGATCATTATTGATCGGTGCTTACATAGAAGGGAATTAGATGAAAACCCCATTACTTTATAAGTTTTGCCACCTGCAGAAACGTATTCATTCGTGGCACTTTCAATACAGCTTAGCTCCCATTATAGTTACACCTAGAGATTATCACAGCAAATGGACTGTAATGCTGCAGCATGGAATCCGACAGAATGTAACTACTGAGATCAGACATCTAAGTTTGAACAAAGTTATTTCAAGAGGATGGCTAAGAATTCAAGTTAAAATACTTTGGAAATACTAACATCGCCTAATAATGTGTTGAATCAGCCAGTCTCAAGCCTAGCTATAACGATTAGTTAAATTTGTTTTATTTTGTTTAATAAAAAAATACTCTGTCACAATTTACCCCATTTGAGGGTGTATCAAACAAATTCTCAGCACAACTCTGTGACGCAACCCAACCACGCGAAGGCAAACTTTCGATTTCATCCAAATGCTTCCCACATAAACAAACCATTTATTCAGTCACCCGGAGGTGATTCTGCGTTCCTTTTCGTAATAACCCCCGTATAGTGGCTTTGAAAAGAAAGCAATTTACGAACAACCGGATATTACGATTCACGATGCCTGCCTTCTCGGTGCGGTTGTGTGTGACGAAGCCAATAACACCGCGCAAAAGAAAAGACCACACCGTGATCAGCTCTATAGGCACGTACTGAAGAGTTCAGCTTGATCGGTCCCAGACAGACGGACAGACAGCTGACCCGACGACGTTAATAAGCCTTTTCTTCCCGAACGAAGAGGGGTTCCAATGTTGCTCAACACAGCAGTGTATGCTATTACCGCACACCCACCAATTCGTTGTGTTGCGTTGCCCCAAAAAAAGTATACGTAAAGTGTACCTACTGCATGACGGCGCGGGCCGCGGTGTATAGTGATTACAGAAAGCACAATCTTCGTTCCACTTCATTAAAACGTGAAATTGGTCCCGTTCCGCCGCGTCCGACCAGCTATCCACAAGATCATTCAGCTTTCGTCCATGAGGTTGCGTTTTTTTTTTCGGACGGTAAGTGACTTTGCGATTATTGGACGGCTGGTGGACCCATATTGAGTAAATTATCGCTCGATTTATATCTAAATAGTTTCATTTTTTATGTCTAATGAATGAACATAAATGTTCCAACGTAAGTTATGTTCGGAATTGGAATGATGGGGGCTTCAATCGAGTTTTGAAATATCTAATTAGGCCCTATCTATAATTACGTAGAATTATTTTTGGCCATTTCAAACTTCACTCTCCCTTAAGGGCTGTTCATAAACCACGTAGACCAAAATTTGGCCATCTCAGACCCCCATCCCCCACGTAGACTTTTGTCCATACCAAAAATTTAAAAATTGTATGGAGCGTAGACTTTGGCTAGACCCCCTCCCCCCAAAAAGTCTACGTGGTTTATGAACGGCCCCTTACATACTTTTGTCCTAATTATTCAAATGAGTTAAAATACAATTTGAACAAAGTTCAAGTGAAATATGGTGAAATTACGCTTTTATAATAATGCCTTTCAAAGAGATGAACCAGCCCAAGGCTGAAAATCTCTATAATAAAGCAAAGAATTGAGCCATGCCTTTCGTTATTCTTCCTCTTTTAGAAGACCCATATTGAGTTATTACAGGGCGGTTGCGATATTTTTGCACTATTTACATGATTCAGGAGTCATAAAACGCGTCAAGAAATACTGCTAACAATGCAACACCGGTTGATCGATTTGAAGGTGGCGTACGACAGTATCGACCACACAGCGCTACATAACCTTGGGCGAAAACAGCTTTCCTGGGATGCTGACCAGATTAACCAAAGCAACGATGGACGGTGTGCAAAATTGCGTAAGGTATTCGGGTGAACCAACCAGTTCATTGTATCATTTGTATCAGTGGTCCAAATTTGGAAAAAGATCTGGCTATTCTGCACGTAGTTTTAAAGATTCTAGACAAGGTATAATTATTCGAAAGCTAACTTTGAGCTGTTATATCTCTGGATTCAATGAACCAAATGTAATTGAATTTTGATCATTTATGACTTATATAATGAGCTATGACAAACTTTTGACTAAATTCAAAATTGTTAATACGGATGAAAATTATAACGATTAGATTATTTTACTAATATAACACCAAATTATCCAAAACTTCAACATTGTTTCTAAATTCAAGATGCTAATTATAGTTGATTTCAATTCCCCCTATTTGACTCGAATATAAACATGTTTTGAAGGAATGTAACAACATAGTCGACAGTTAATTGAACAAAAGTAATGAGATGCATATTAAAAATTGACCATTTTACTAAAAACCCGATTGAATCCACCTATGGTGAACAGAACCCTTCTTACACTTATTAAAATTATTGTTGTATTATTTGTATTTAACATATTTATTTTGTGTAATTGACCAAAAGTTCTAGAAAATATTGTGGATTTGGCATCTAGTGGATTGGTTTCCAAAATAGCATCATGTACCATGGACTAAACTACTAGAAACGCCAGACACCTCCTAGAATCTTGTATGGAATGTTTGAAAAATAGCTTACGTATTCTGGAATATTGTATCTTTTGTTAACTGCCAAAAGATCTTAAATCGATTAACAAATGGGTAAGAAAATCAGCGAGATACACTTTGTCTAATATCTCTTAATCAGTCGATTAAATTAGCTCCGAAGTACTTGGTATTCATGGTTATTGTGTAGAAAGGACAAAAATGATATATATACTAAGTTAATCAGTTTTGTCATTAGCTAGTTATTTTGGCTGTCCGGTTCTTGCATTTTTCCAACAATATATAAATTCAAAGCTTTCATTTAACATATTGTTAGTTTTCATAGAATTCCAGTGTATTTGTAATTTGTTATTTATAATTTTGTTGAAAACAATAACCTGCTAGTATACACTTTGTATGAGGTCAGCATTATTTGTTGAAAAATAATTTCCCATAGACTGGTCAAAAACTAATGCAAGATAACAAGTGAATATAATTATAAAAAAAGAATTTATTGAAATACTCTTCGTAAGATATCTCAGTAATCAAATGTCGAATCAAAATAAAATATCAGGGCCTTTTACAAGGATATTGTAGCTTTCATTTGGTGCTTAGAGAACCCAAATCGGTTGACAGACGGCTGAGATATTTATTATGGAACCCTTGGTCAAAAATCTCTCAAAAAGTTAACCTGTATGACTCCCAAGTACTCTTTGAAAGATATCTCGGTAACCAAATGTCCAATCCTAATGAAATTGTATAAAGTTCTACTAGAATGTTGTAGCTTTCATTTGGTGCCAGGAGACGACAGACGGCTAAGATATTTATTATTATACACTTGGTCAAAAATCTCAAAAGGTTTAGTTGTATAAATCCTAAGTAATCTTCGAAAGATATCTCTGTAACCAAATGTCCAATCGAAATAAAATTTCTGGGCGATCTACTAGGATGCTGTAGCTTTCATTTGGTGCCAAGAGAACTCAAATCGATTGACAAACGGCCGAAATATTTATTATGATACACTTGGTCAAGAATCTTAAAAAGTTTAGATGTATGACTCATAAATACTCTTCGAGAGATATCTCGGTAACCAAACGTCCAATCGAAAAAAATTCAATAGCGTTCTACTAGGATGTAGTAGCTATCATTTGCTTCCAAGAGAACTCAAATCGGTTGACAGACGGCTGAGAAACGTGCGTGACTTTTTTTTGTAACGCACATACACACACACACACACACGCACACACATACACACATACACACATACACACACACACATACAGACATTTGCTCAGTTCGTCGAGCTGAGTTCATTGGTATATGAGACTCGGCCCTCCGGGCCTCGGATCGAAAGTCGGTTTTTCGAGCGATATTTATACCCTTCTTATGGGTGTAAGAAGGGTAAAAAACATAAAATAAAACTTTTTAAACTTTTTTTTAAAATAATAATTTGAAGTTATTTCAAACGTTTTTTAAAGCTTATTATAGAAGTCATAAATGGTCAAAATTTCATCCCTTGTATAACACTATCACAGTGCCGGGGCCCGTGGCGTAGTGGCTACACGTTTGCACATGGGTTCTGTTCATATACTGAAAATTTGTTCCACAAATTTTGGCTCTGGGGGTGGGGTTAACCCTAAAACCCCCCTCCCCCCCGTGGCTACGCCAGTGCGTCTTGGCAAAACTAGTGTCGCTCCTCCAGTTCCAGAGTAATGTCCGTCAGACTTCTCAGATCTTTATGCTGTGTCCTACTTTTCGGGACAATACTTTCTACTAATGTGACTATCACAGAACATTCGGGTTGTCTATTTCGTGCAAGTATGTCACATCTCAAAATTGTAGGTTTTAGATCTTGATAGAAAATGAGGGAAAACTATGTAACTTTTGATTTTTAATAAATACTGTTCATCACTTCTCTCAAAGTTTATCAACTTTTTCAATGGTCGTTGGAATATAGTCATCCAAAACCTATGTAAAAGACAGCCTTTCAAGCCTTTCTTAAGACTTATTTAACAAACCCATGATAATGAATGATCTCTAATCAGCCTGATCATTGTATTTTTTCTAAATTTGCTGATATTTTCCACACTACATGCTTAAGGCGAAACTGGAAGCATTTCCTCATTTTTTTTGTTTTTTTGATTTTTTATTAAATAACGAAGCAATATTTTCAAAATCGGTTTTCGTGCACATGTAGAGCATGGACCAAGGTATCTTCTTATTTTTTTTTTATGGAAAAAGTTTTCCATTTTTGCAAAAACCATTTTTTGTGAAATTTTATTCAAAAATGGTTTCTGCAAAAACGAAAAACATTTTCCACCACGAAAAAAAATCAAGAGATACCTTGACCCATACTCTACATGTGTACGAAAATATTGCTACGTTATTTTATAAAAATCAAAAACCAAAAAGGGAGGAAATGGATCCAGTTTCGCCTTAACTCAACATCTTAGAAAGTTTTGTTCTTCCCGCAGAAATTTAATATTTCCAGAAAATTCTGTTTAACCATTTCAATTCATCCGGAGTTATCGAAGTATTGTAACAGTTTTTCTCAAAAGTTTGCTTTTGAGTTTTTAAGCAAATATATAATTTGTATGATAAATTAATATGACATTTAAAATGTAACAAATATTTATGAAATCCTTTAGCAATTTTTCTTGAAAAACCTAAAAATAGTTGAAAAGATAGTTTTTATTTTTTTTTAAGAAAAACCATGTTTGAAAGTTCTTCACAATTTTGCATTTCAATTTTTGAAGTAAAGATTGCTTTGAAATAATGAAAATTCCCTGTAAAAAATGTTGGTGCGCCGCGACATTTTCGAAAAGTTCAAAGGGCACCGCGATAGCAAAAAGTTTGGGAACCTCTGCCTTAAATATTCGAAAAATAGCGGTTTTTCCGTGACTTTCTTGCAGAACTGGTCTAGCCGCACAAGTTTTTCATATACCATATTCTCAGGTTCAGCTTCTAAAATGAGCTGTAGGTGATTGAATTTAGATATGACGAAATGAATTTTTCAGCACTGGGTGTGCCAATGTATATGGAGCTCCAATAATATCCTCCAAATGTTGTCAAAAAGATTCTTCCGGCTGGAGCGGGAATCGAACTTACTTCACGACTCTTAGTAGGCCCAAATGCTCGACACCGCTGGCCGAACGGCCACGAATCCCATATATTGAAATTGCGGAATTCTGCAAAACGTATTCTACTTTATCTGGCAATGTTGTTTTTCCAATCGCTCAAAGTTATATGCACACTAATGTATTCGTCTGTTATGTGCATATAACTTCGCCATGCACAAGTATCATTGAGATTTATTAGAAGACTATACAACTGGAACTGTTTGTGGTATGATGCGTATAAGGATTTATTTGAAATGAACGTGCCAGACTAGTAATACAATTTATGTATAGTGTCTGGTAAAATAGGCTCATATAATTATTAGAGTGTAGCGAAATATTTTAATTTTTGTCTAAATGATGAACACTTCAGGTTCTGCTCATCGCCGTTAGATTTCTAGCTTCTTACAAACTCATAGTAACAATCTGTCACAGAATTGAATACGTTATTAGAAATACGGTTGTTGGAGGATCCAATTCTGTTATGATGGCGCTGATCATCATTTTTCCAAATCACATTCTGCCAGACTCTATTTCAGAATCAATTTGTTTGCAGCAATACAAAAATCAACTGGTTTTGAATACCTCCATTATGTCGATATACCTCATGCTAATAATTTTGCACAAGAGCCGTGATTGATCAACAAGGCAGATCAGAATAATAAAGCTTGAATAAAAATATAGCACTAGGTTCGGTTTTCCTGGTTGAGAATAATGTTCAGAACTTGATTCAAACTTAACTACCAAACTCCAACTGGGTAAAATGTTCTAAATGTAACGATTGGTTACCACTCAAATGATGCAAGTTTTAATTTCATTCATATTTTTGGAAACTTCCTTTTTCTTGGTTCACTTTGACAAAACATTTCCATAAATTTCTTCGACCAGCAAGAAGTTTAGGTACGCAAATTGCTTCATTTTAGCATTGCAGGACAAGCAAGAATTTCATTTGGTATGATCACTCTACATTCTTGCTTAGAGCAAGAATGCCTGCACATTAACAGCTTATGGAAAAAGGTATGGGTTTGACAGGCTGAGCTTGGAGGGCTTCTCTCTAATTATCTCGGAATAAACTTTTTGGTGCTTATTTCGGTTTAGCAGAATCCCGGCCAGGTGTTCCCAGAATCTTGGGTGATTCCCAAGAGAATTCCTAGAGGAATTCTGGGGAAAATTTCTGGAGGAGGAATTCAGGAGGAAAATCCCTGGAGGAAACTCAGCAAGTATTCTTGAGGAAATTTATGGAATCCTTTGAAAAATCCCTGCAGGAACCGCATTTCCAGAGAATTTCCTTGACGAATCAATGAAAGAACACTTACAGAAATCCACGGAGAAATGCAAAGAGGAACTCTTGAAGGAATCTATGAAGAAATCTGTGGATAAATCTTCTTGGAATTTCTCTAGAAATTGTTGCTGAGATTGCTCCTTAGGCTTCACCGAAGATTTTCATACAAATCTCACCTGTAATTTGTCCAAGGATTCGCATAAAAATTTCTCTATTGATTTCTCCAAGGATTCATTAAGGAATTTCTCTGAAGCAATACCCGCAAAAATTCCTGCTAGCATTCCTTTAGATGTTATCTCTCAGTTTTTTTCAAGAATTCTTGCTTGTTTACTCAAACAATTTCAGCAGGGATTTGCCTGAGAAATTCCAGAAAGACTCCTGTGTACTTTATTTGAGAATTTCTAGCAATAATTTCTGGAGGAACTCAAGAATCACTTCAGGTATTCTTCTGTGATACCCTTCCGTGATTCCTTCAGGGATTCTTGCAAGAACACCTCCAAGCAGGGCCGGATTTACTAATGTTGGCCCCCGGGCCACAATTGTGTGGGGGCCCTTCAAATAGAGGATATAATTTTGTCAATATAAAATGGAAAAACTAAAAGAATATTAATCATTCTTACAAATATAATAATGAAGGTATTAATGTTGTTGAAGAGTTTGAATCTAAGAAAATTTTTAATATCCATCAATTTTATTCATAACAGATACTCTGAAATTCTTGGATGAAAACAATGATAAACGAATTTCATATAAAGTTAAAAATATTTTTAAAGAGTGTTTTGCAAGATTCCAGATTTAGTAGAAATTTATGCTACCTGAAACTGAAAAAGGACAGCTAAAATTTTCAAGAAATTTCTAGTATTTAAAATTTGTAGTTCAATGGATGGTGTCGGTTTTCGAAATCTAAAGAGAATTTCTAGTGGATCCATGCTGTAATCTTTGGAAAAGTTGGTCTAACAAAATCCTTTAAATGTTCCAAGAACTCTATAGATAATTCCTCAAAATGTTTTCAAAAACTCTAGAAAAAAAAAACATACAAATTTAGCAGGAACTTTTTGACTCTGCGGTTTATAAAGTTTTGAAGTTCCTCTAGAATTCAGTCAAAGATTTGCATCGCGTCGTCGTCTTGTGTGCGTACTCATCTTCGTACGAGGCGGTTTAGTGTGTTTTTGGAGGCAAAAGAAGTTCCGCTTTTTTCATTCGGATCGGGCGCGTTGTCGTCGACACTTTGAATGTGCACATCGTCGTACCCGTGTGTTGTTGTAGCAGTTCAGTGTAATTTCCAGGCCAGTTAGTGGAAGATGCTGCAGCTCTGGTTTTTGTGTATTTATCTAACAAATATTGAAAAGTTCGTCACGTCATGTGTCGGCGCTAGTTCCAAATGCACATTTAGTTGATAATAAATAATTTCCTTTCATTTTTTGCATGTACACAAAAATTTGAATGGTTCGTCATCTTCGGTGTCGACATTTGTAATATTTTAGCCCAAATGAATGAATGTTTTGACTCAAATAAACGTTGCATGAATTTCTGGAAAAAAGAGAGGGTCGGTAAAAGATAGACGGCGAACCATGCGGTAAGATCTTTCTGATTTATTTATCACGTGTTATTTTGTTAATACTTGTGAATCGATCGCGTTCAGCATTGTCTCGCGCGGAAGCGCAAACTACAGATGCGTCGGTGTTTAGCATTGTGTTCTCCTTAGTTGCGAATGAATAACTTATGTAGGGTGAGTTTTGAGGCACAAAAGATCGCGTTCGTCGTCCAAGGTTTAGAAGGGTATTTCTTTGCGAGCGCATTATTAATCGCGAATCAAAACATTACATTCGTTTACCACGACAAAATCCTCAACACATCTCCATTTCCCCTGTCCAAACTCCTAGTGATTTCTCGTAGTAACGCAGAGAATTCCTCGGTTATTGGCCTAAGCGAGAATCACGTCATCACTTCCTTCCCTATCCTCAATTGACCTGCATTCGGACGCGGCCGGCGCTGGTATTGCTTATTGAAAAGTATTGGGATTCCAGCATTTACACAATGAAGAGAAAGCTAATCCCAAGCATCATCTGTTGGTTCTTTGTGTAAATGCAGTTGTCCTTGCAATAACAGAGGAGCAACCGCGGGCGGTCAATCATGCTCATGCTCAATTCAGTCAAAGATTTTCTTCAGGACTTCCGGTAATTTTTCTTGAGAAATTGTACCAAAAAAATGTTAAGAAGTTTTGGAGGAACAATTCAAAATTTCATAGCTGAACTAAATAAATAATTGCAGTATTTCTCAAAAGAATCGTTACATATTACATACAGCTTGCCAGTAGACAGTAATTTGAAGTTCTTATGATAAAATCAAATGAAGAGGTGTATTGCACTTCTTTTTTCTTTGTTCAATTTTTTTTGGTGAAGTTAAATTGTGTGGTACCATACAACACGCTGTAAAAAAGCTCGCTTGTTGAAAACAACATAAGCGCAGTGCTGACGGTAATGGTCAACCCGCACAACTCAAATGAAATGCATCATGAACATTATGCAACTATTTTTTCATTATGAAAATCATTTCAGTTGCATAAAAGAACTAGAAAATTGAGAAAATTTGCTATTACGATACCAAAATGAGTTTTATAAACTATAAATTATGATACTGAATTGCATACAAAATTTTATGCAATGCAGCATCAAAATTTCCTATTTTTTTGCAACTAATTTCAGTATCATAATGACCTATTTTTCCGAACCGGAACCGGTACATTATGCAACTGAAATGAGTTGCATAATGTTCATTATGCTCTTTATTTGAGTCGCATTATGAACATCACACAACTTAAATGAGTTGTATAGTGGAAACATCATAGCATAGAATTTTGTAGGGAACTCGTTGCAATACTCGATTTTTTTCAGCACTCGGCAAGTCTCGTTGGATGAATGTACGACTGGTGCTGAAAAAAAAATCAACTTTTTGCAACTCGTTACATAAATAACTAATCCTGATCGCGATTACCAAGGCAATCTTTGATTATTTCATTGGCAATTTCCTGAAACATTTCAAATATTCAAATAACCATGGTATACGGCGTTACTTACGCTACTAATATGAGTTATATAAAAAAGTTGTTATGATACTCGTGTGCATCAAAATAGTTACATACGAAATAATGGTCCATAATTATTAATTCAAGTGGGGCGTCATCATACCTGGAAATAGAAGAGAATAAATAAAACATTAGTATAAGCTTAAGGTAAAAAATCATGCATTTTTTTATATGCCGTATACTAAAAATATTGTAACCTTTTTGATGTTTCCTGGTAATATAATACAAAGCTATATAAACAACTCTAACTCTATTGCTTCCAAAAAAAAAAAAAAAGAAAAACCAAACGAAAGTTATTTACAACAACCATCGTCTTCTGTTCGCAAGTACCACCTTGTGTAGGCAGCGACTCCGTCCCGCGCATAATGTATAGCGTGCCCATAATATTCTCTCCAGAAGGAGAAACTGTCAGTGAAAGGGAATTTGCAAAAGCCCCACCATGGTGAATACGTAACCGTCCGATCGACGACCGTCACGAGACCGGCGCTGCACAAAGAGAGAACCTGATGCTCCCCACGAGTCCCCACTTCCATTACGATAGACCATGATCTTCCCGACAACGCCGCCGTTCATATTCTGCTCAACTGGTCTGGATGCGGTCACGGAAGGATGGACGGACCCCTGCCTGTGCTTGTGCTTGTGGGGAAGCCCTACAACTACCGCCCGGTCACGACGATGCGATGGCGTAGTCGACGACGCGACGCGGTATACGGTTACATCATGACCCAGTTTCCATTCCGAGAAGGCGGATGCGATGGCAGCAGCTGGATGGCATGCTAACTTCAGTTTTTTTTTTTGCTTTGGTGCTTCGTCTTGCGGAAAGTGAAATAAAAGCGAAAGCGTTCTGTTTTGTTGTGTGTTTTTTTTTTACGAGAGCAGAAAAGAAGGTGCTGGCGTGACTTAGTAGTTGAGTTCTTGGAAGGTGTGTTTGATATTCCCCTCTCCAGCTTAGTAATATATTAATTTCGTCCTTTTTTTTAACGACCTACACTTTATGGAAAACAAAACTAAAAAAAGCTAATTCTTACACTCAGAATCTGTTATTTTGGAGTCCCTGAAAAATCGATCAAATAAGAAAGTGATCCACAGACTCTGTGAATTTAGCACAACAGTCTAAATATCTCCCACTCATATAGCTCAAATAGACAAAAAAGCGTAAAATTAGAACTGAATAGCAGAACTGTAAATTTGACGTGAAGTTTCAGGAGATTTCAGAACTTTCCATCTGCAATTTCTCCAGTACTTATTTCGGAAATTTCTGAATGAGTTATTTTGAAAAGTTCTCCAGTAGTTCCGTCGAGCTCGCGTGGGTAATCTTCCTGTGGTCCATTTGGGAATAACTAAAGAAGTTAGTACAAAACTTGCTTCAGGAGTTACTTTTAGTATTACCTGGCAGCTCTTTCGTTAACTCTTTCAGGAATTAATTTGAGAAATCCTTCAATAGTTTTTTTTGAGAATTTCTATGTGAATTATTTCAGGAAATCCATTGAGATTTTTTGAGAGAAATTTCCAATTTTGTTTAATGAGAGTTTATCCAAGAATTCCTCCCAAGCAACACACATGTTATATAAGAGTTACGACAGCGTAAGTTTTGGTTGTATAGAAGTTAATTCTACGTAATTCTAACATTTTGTTAGAATAACGTCAAATAAACTTTTATACAACTAAAACTTGCGCTGTCGTAACTTTTATATAACATGTGTGTTGCTTGGGCTTCGGCAATCGCTCCATGAGTTGCTTTGTTATGATTTCCATGATGAACCCTTCCAGGAGTTTCTTAGAGAGGTCGTCCAAGAGTATATTCGTTAATCCTCCAAAAATTAATGTTTCCAGTTGCATCAAAAAGTGCTGCCTCCCAGAATTCATTCGGGAATTCTCTCTGAAGTACTTTTGTATGTTTGGGAATTGAATTAATAGTTCCTTCGGAAATTGATTCAAGAGTTTTTTCAAGTATGCCTCCAGGAGTTCTCTCGGGAGATCGCCCGGGTATATTCTAAAATTCTTTTAGGCCATAGGTTCCCAAAATTTCAGGTCGCGCGACCCCCTTTTGCCAGCAGACGTAGTTTTCGCGATCCCCCATAGAAATTCCCTCATTTGCACGCAGACAAAAGCATGGTAAAATCTAAAATATTTCAGGTAAACGCAAATAGATTGTCAATTTGTTCTGGCAACAGAAATAAAACCTTTTGGAGCAAATCGAACGTCACATTTGAAGCAAATTCAATCCATTTTTGAAACAAACATGCATCTTCTGACAGGTTATGTTAGAAACAAATGTAAACAAAAAAATGTTTTTTGTGGCAGGTCGGCCCTACGGAAATATTTGTTTTCCAATTAAATTTACAAAATCATTTCTTTCTCTAGGAAAACCCACTTCCCGCGTGGCACTTTCAATGCCAACATCATGTAGATAACATACGCTAACAAACTTGCCTTTTTTGCAAGAGGAAATCTTGTTTGGTGCTGCAGCTGGAACTTGAGAGTTTTGTTTATGTTCTCGACGGCGGAACGGGGGGCTCTTCAATGGGTACTGTAGAAATCAATATGTAATTGAGTTAGTTTTAAAAATTAATATTTTAGTTTAAAATATTTTCTCAGTTTACCGAATAAACATGAATATTTTTGTTTCAGATTAGATCGCAGCAAGCCGTGCGTGCGAACGGTTGATTCAAAGTTTCTGTCACGCGTTTTCTCGTTTCCGTGTGATTTTCGGCTGGAGGAAAATGGCTTGGTATTTACTATGCTATTCGGTTAGTTTTACAAAAAGTGTTTAGGAAATGAAAATTATGTTTTTCCTGTCGTGTATTCGCGGATCTTTTATTTCGGCGGTCGTATTTTGAATTTAGTTGCGGTACGGTTAGGGCTACACCTTCGAGCCTTCAGCTGCTGCTTGCAGGTGAACGAGGCACATGTATTTTGGACGTATCGCGGTGTTTTGTATCTTGGTGCCTTGTATGCCTTCTGTGTGTGGTCAAGCAGTGAAGTCAGTAAGACCAAAAAGGGAAAGAAAAAAAGTGAAGTGAATTTTCTGTACATTCTTGTATCTATTTGAAAAACCATTGAATGCTGTCAATTCCGGAAGCAAATTTGGGCTAAATTTCTGATCATTCAGTTAACTCACAAGGAGAATCGACATTTCGCTAACCAGGATAGTATACCGGTATTGGTAAACTTGCTGTTCTTTTTATCTATGAAGTTCTGTTATGAAACGACATTTCCTGCGAATACATCCGGAATGGTAACGAAAACATACGGAAAGTAACTGCATGATGGTAATATTTGGATAACTCGATTTGGTACTGTAATTCTATTGTTCTAATTTTTGATAATTTTGAAATATGTATTCCTGTAATAGTGGGAGGGATTAGAATTTTCTTTTCGTTTCAGAGAGCGAGTAAAGGCGCTTAAGCCTAGGCATAAGGGCCAGGGCACAAGGGGTAAATACCTGTGTCCCATCCCAGGATTCAAAGGACCAAGGAGGGACATTAACCTTCTTAGCAAAGTCACTCCCACCGTTAATATTTCATATTCATGCTTCGTATACGGAACGGTTGGTACGAGATGTCCCCGTTCTTTGATTTCAATAACAATAACAACGCTGCACAGTAGGCCTGGCCGCTTTAATGTTTGTAATACATCTCAGATGTGCTGCAAGGATTAATAATGACAAGAAAAATGATGGAATTAGTCGATTCCATCATTTTCCAGGATTCTTTCAATGAATGGCTGTGTATGTGTAGACTAGACTAGACTAGACTAGACTAGACTAGACTAAACATGAATATTTTTGTTTCAAACGAACGAAATTTTTCTCCGTGTGTTGTCTGTTATAGAGGAAAATTTTACTATCACTCGCGACCCCCTGGATGAAGAGGTCGCGACCCACAGTTTGGGAAACCATGTTTCAGGCAATTCTTCGTGAATTGCCCAAGAAGCTTCTACGGGAACTTATTTAGGAGTATCTTTGAGGGTTTTCCAAGAATTCATTTCAGATTTTCTCCGGAAGTTCCTTCGAGAATTTTGTTAGGCGTTCATTAGGAAAAATCTCCAAGAACCTTCAGATTTTATCATTTTTTACAGAAATTTCTAAAAAAATCATACGAGAATTTCACAAAGAACTTTTTCAAAAGTTTTTCCAGGGCTCTGGGAATTCCTCCAACCCAAGTAGGTATTGATTTTAAATACTATCATACTTCGATATGCCCTTCATTAGTTGTTATTATGAGGAAAAATAACAATTCGAACACCATCATTTTGTTCAGATAACACCAGGAAAATCACTAGTTTCGTTATTCAAATAATGAATACATGCCTAAAATTTGAAGTGCTGTAATTGTTATCCAAAAAGTATTGAACAACAAAGGAATAACATTTAATATGGGGAAGATGTCTGGAGTCCAAAAATGGCAACCAGAATATCCAAGATGGCGGTCCACAATTCAAGATGGCAGCTTAAATCTAAGATAATAGCTGTTTAACGGTTTTTGGCTGTATTTTAAATGAATTCCTGAAAGAATTTCTGAAAAACGAAATATTATAAGAATCCATTGATGGATTTTCTGAAGGAACTGCAGGAGGAATACATGAAGGAACACCTGGAAACCCCTGATGGAATTCCTAACGAGTCCTCTTGAGATATTTTTGGAAAAGAAATCCTAGAAAAATTCCCTAATAAAAATCCTTAACAATTGTTTAAATGAATTCCTGGAGAAATCCGTAGAGAAATTCCTAAAGGTACGCTTAGACGAAACCCTGGAGAAATTACTGAGAAAATACATAGAGGTGATGCCCGGTGGAATTTCTGCAGGAATCTCTGCAAGAATATCTTATAGCCTTTTCGTACGAATCCTTATAAGAATCTGTAGAAAAATTTCTGAAGGAATCCTTGCAGGATTTTCTAAGACTTTCTTAAAAAATCCTTAGAGCAATTTCTGGAGGAGAAATGTTTTGGGCGCTATCCATAAACTAAGTAGACTCAATTTTGACAATGTCAGAACCACCCCCTCCCATCTTGTAGACTTTCGTCCATACAACATTATCGAAATTTGTATGGACCCTAGCCGAGCAGGAATGAATAACTGACCCATAACTGCAGCATACCAAAGTCAGGTATCATACCAAGACAACGTATTGGTCGGTTATCCTGGTCGCGGAAATATCCCGATCATTTTGTCTATCCCCTGTATAACTGACACAGTTTTCCAAGCTCTTACCGTGGAAGCTCAGGTTGTCGTTCAAACAATTGTATTAATGGATTCATAAAGCAACCAAACTGAGTTGCATTATGATCCATTTTGCAACTCTTTGGAATAGTGCATTAAAGTAGGCCGTTGTGGTATTGATACGGCAAGTACAGGGGATAGACAAAATGTTCGGGACAGGCAAAATTTTCACTTTTCAAAAAATGTTTAACTAGCTGTAACTTTTCGAAAAGTGCATCAAATATTCTCAAATTTTTACTGTAAGTTCATCAACTAGTTGTGTATCAGTGGTCCAAATTTAGAAAAGATCGGGCCATTCTCCACAAAGTTATAAAGATTCTTGAAAAAGGTAAAATTAACCGATAGCCAACTTTGAGCTGTTATATCTTCGGATTCAATGAACCGATTGAAATGAAATTTTGACCATTTATGACTTACATAATAAACTCTGGAAAAT
Organism: Aedes albopictus; assembly: GCF_035046485.1. Lineage (NCBI taxonomy): Eukaryota > Metazoa > Arthropoda > Insecta > Diptera > Culicidae > Aedes > Aedes albopictus. The sequence goes on along the minus strand of NC_085138.1, from coordinate 65,538,384 downwards.
ATTTGACTTAACTTGAAATTTTTAACAAGAGACAAAATTATAGCGATTTTAATTTTTTTCACGATTTTTTAGTAAAATTGGTCTATTTTTAATATGCATTCTATTCCTTTTTCAATTTATTGGTGGTTATGTTGTTACCTTCCTTCAAAACACATACCAAAGTCAGGTATCATACCAAGACAACGTATTGGTCGGTTATCCTGGTCGCGGAAATATCCTGTTTTGGTATTATATAGGTATTGAGTCGTCGGCAAAAAATAATAAATGTGTTGTTGTATTATTTATTTCTTGCAACTTCAACAACACAGTTACCCAAAGTTTTGCTCAAACAGCATCAAATTAGGCAAGAAATCATATAACCCACGCTGTTTGCAGCATTTCTTTGCAGAAACGGAGAATTGATCATCTCACCATACAAAAATCCAGCTCACTACTTTCAATCTAGTACTTCACTGATTGCTTCCTATTGTTTTAATGAATTCCGCTTAGACGAAATTCTGGAGAAATTTCTGAGAAAATACATAGAGGAATACCCGGTGGTATTTCTGATGAAAACTCTGTGTAAATTTCTGCAGGAATCTCTGCAAGAATATTTTCTAGCCTTTCCGTTTGAATCCTTCTAAAAATTTGTAGAAAAAAATCTGAAGGAATCCTTGAAGGATTTTCTAAGACTTTCTTAAGAAATCCTTAGAGCAATTTCTGGAGGAGAAATGTCTTGAAGGAATATCTAAAGAACTGTGAAGAAATTTCCTTAAGGCGAAACTGGAAGCATTTTCTCATTTTTTTAGTTTTTAATTTTTAATAAAATAACGAAGCAATATTTTCAAAATCGGTTTTCGTGCACATGTAGAGTATGGATCAAGGTATCTCCTGAATTTTTCCCTGGTGGAAAAAGTTTTTCGTTTTTGCAGAAACCATTTTTTTGTGCAATTTTGTTTAAACATGGTTTCTGAAAAAACGAAAAACATTTTCCACCAGGGAAAAATTCAGGAGATACCTTGATCCATACTCTACATGTGTACGAAAACCGATTTTGAAAATATTGCTTAGTTATTTTATTAAAAATCAAAAACCAAAAAGTGAGGAAATGGATCCAGTTTCGCCTTAAAGACAAGGTATTTGGAGTACATGGTCCAGTTTTTCTCGAGCACCGTTATTAAGAAGAGTTAAACAAATTTGTCTGAAAATGCACACTGCACAATGGTCCACGAACCAGATTTACGAGGAAAGATGCATTCAGCGCCTTCAAATGATTTTCTACATTAATATGGTCTTCTACAAAGTTGTTCCTAAAAATAAGGCCCTCTTTTCAATATACATGAAAATTAGGGTGATCCATATTTTCAAAGAAATTTGGAACCAAACTTTTTTATTTGGAAGAATAACTATATACATTCTTCAGGAAAGTTGTAGATCTATCAATTTTGAGCAACTTTGCTGAAGACACTTTTTATGTAGCTTTAAAATTGACCGATCTAGAGGTATTTTTCTGATTAAGCTTAGGGTGGTTCAAGAAAAACCGGTTTTCTGGCGTTAACTTTTTCAGTTTCGATTTTTCATCAAAGTCGCCCAAGAAACACTTGTAGAGCATTTAAAGACGCGTCGTTTCGTGCGGTGAGATGGTCGTTATCTCTTTTGGTTCAAAAGTTACAGGCATTTTTCTTAAAAAATAATAGTTTTTAAAAAAGGTGCTATAACGGGTTGGGGCAAACATAAAAAATATCTTTTGCCCGCATTCAAAAGAAGAAATGTTGTTATAAAACATACCAAAAAATTAGAGGGGTGTTATTTTTATTACTCAAGTGAAAAATACTTGAAAAGTGCCTATTTTTTCTAGAAAATCATCAATATCTTTTGATCGGAATGACGTAGCAACATTCTCAGCGCACAAAAATGTGTGTTTTTTAAAGCTCTATAAATGGTTCTTAGACAACTTTGATGAAAAATTTGAAACAAAAAAGATAAAGCGGTTAAACTGTTTTGACCAAATTTGGAGCATTTTCCCATAGTTTTCATAGGGTGACGCTAGAACAAATCGTTTTATTGCTTTATCTTTTTTGTTTCAAATTTCTCGTCAAAGTCGCCTAAGAACCAATTTTAGAGCTTTCAAAAACGCGCATTTTCGTGCGCTGAGAATGTTGCTACGTCATTCCGTTCAAAAGATATTGATGATTTTCTAGAAAAAATAGGCACTTTTCAAGTATTTTTCACTTGAGTTACAAAAATAACTCCCCTCTAATTTTTTGATATGTTTCTTAACAGCATGTCTTCTTTTGAATGCGGGCAAGAGATATTTTTTATGTTTGCCCCAACTCATCATAAACCCATTTTAAAAAACTATGATTTTTAAAGGAAAACGCTTGTAACTTTTGAACCAAAAGAGATAACGACCATCTCAGCGCACGAAACGACGCGTCTTCAAATGCTCTACAAGTGTTTCTTGGGCGACTTTGATGAAAAATCGAAACTGAAAAAGTTAACGCCAGAAAACCGGTTTTTCTTGAACCACCCTAAGCTTATTCAGAAAAATACCTCTAGATCGGTCAATTTTAAAGCTACATAAAAAGTGTCTTCAGCAAAGTTGCTCAAAATTGATAGATCTACAACTTTCCCGAATAATGTACACAGTTATTCTTGCAAATAAAAAAGTTTTATCAAAAATTTCTTTGAAAATATGGACCACCCTAATTTTCATGCACATTTTAAAGTGGGCCTTATTATTAGGGACAACTTTGTAGAAGACCATGTTAAGAATAGGATTACTTTTGAATCACCCTAACGGTATTTAAGTCTCAGATTCTCTCAATAACGACCTAGGTCTCTCTCAACATCATCTATCCTTCCGATAGGTGAGCGAAAGCAAATAGTTCTCGTTATTTCGTTTCCCAACTATGCTCTATGCGTATTGTATAGCTAGTATAGGATAGCCAGGCCTGCCAGTTCTATGTAGACCGCCGACCAACCAAGATCATTTGTATCTTTTCGCCTAATAAACGTACCCCTTTCAAATCAGATACCGAGCCAATCGAGTTTCATTTCGTACATAAAAAATTGGTCCTTCGAACCGGATTGATTGGCCTCGGTATAATCGTAGTTTCGGTTCGCGTGTGAGCAAGTGCTTATCGTGAAAAAAGCAGATCGTGTGTGTCTCTAATTCCGGTGCCGCGGTAAACTCAGTTTCGCGTCTGTCGAAATTACCCTACCACGTGTGCGTGAGTGTGAAGTTGAGGTTATGTGTGAAGAACAAATCCAACTCACAGTGGCAAATAGTGAATATTAGAAATTGAACGAAAAAAAGAACAAATCACATCCAAAAGTGTAACCGCATTGATCAGAAAATCAGTGAAAGTGCATTAAGTGTGATAAAAAGAGTGTACATAGCACCAAAGCGTGACTCGAGCTGACCGCGTGGTCAGCAGATAGCGTGGCGTCGGTCCATACAACTGGATCGGAAAGAATAGCCGCCAGCACAAAGGCCGAGCCTCGTCGGCCCACCGCCGCGCGCCTCATCGCCTCATCACCGCGCGCTTCACCGCCGCGCGCCACACCGTCGCGCGCCGTACCGCGGCGCTGCCCGTCATTGTTGCAGATAGATGAGGTAAGCGAGTAGAAGCATACGACTAACCCCTTGCGCAAAACGAAGCAATCGCAGAGAGAATTTGAGCGCATTTTTTGAGAGTTGAGAGTTGAGCGGAGTGGTCGAGCTGATAGTGAACCGGACTAACACGAGGTGGTGGATTTAGCTTTTTCGTGAGCAAATAAAGCTGTGGGTGGTTTGAGAGCGAAACAGAACTGTTGTTCGAACGATTGTTGAGCTTTTTTGGGTTTTGCAGTGCTGAAGGGTAACAATGGCCCCTGATTTGCGAGCATTGACCAAGCAAGAGCAGTTTTGCTTCGACACCTTGAACAACGTGGTCAAATTTATTAATCAATACGATGAAGCGCGGGATAAAGGACAGATCGCGGGTTGGATGGATCGTTTGGAGGGGCTTTTTGAGATTTTTTTGAAGGTGCGGTTGCAAATTGATTTGCTGCAGGATGATGAATCGCCTACTGCAGATGAAGACGAACAGCTTAGCCGCGCCTCACGTGATCGGTTTGAGAAGATCTACGTGCAGGTGAAAGGTTTTCTTGTCAATGCTGAACGCATGGCAAATGCGGTGCCCTCCACCAGTGCAGGTGGGGGTTTTAGTGGTTCAAACGCTAATCGCGCCACTCCAATGGCTCGGATAAAGCTTCCCGAAGTCAAGCTTCCTTCCTTCAGCGGATCAGTTACTGAGTGGCTGACTTTTCGAGACACGTTTAAGAGTCTCATCGATTCCAATCCAAATCTTTCGGATGTGGACAAGTTTTCCTACCTTGTCGCATCACTAACAGGGGAAGCAAAGCGGGTTGTCGAGCCTATCGACATTACTGATGCCAACTATGCCATTGCTTGGCAGTCTCTGACGAAGCGCTTCGATAATAAAAAGCTAGTTGTTAAAACGTACTTAGATGCGCTTCTTTCCGTCGAACCCCTGAAGCGGGAAAGTTACGAATCCCTTTCTCGACTAATTGACGACTTCGAACGAAATCTGCAGATGATTGAGAAAATGAACATCGACACCAAGGGTTGGAGTGTGTTGCTAGCTCACATCGTGTGCTCTCGTCTCGACACTGCAACGCTCAAGCAGTGGGAAAACCATCACAAATCAACAGACGTTCCCCGGTACGAGGTGCTCATCGATTTCCTACGTTCCCATTGCATCGTTCTCCAGTCAATCGCGCCTGGGAAAGCGCGGGCCTCTGATCCTCCCCGATCTGATCCAGCGCATGTGCCGAAGATCAAGGTTAGCAGCGTGCATTCCGTCGTCAATTCATCTCAAAAGCCATGCTGTTTCTGTGACCAGTCTGCCCACTCGCCGTTCAAATGTGATGTGTTCCGCAAGCTGGCCGTTTCCGAACGGTATGATTTGGTGAAGAAAAGGAGTCTCTGCATCAACTGCCTGTCCGCTGATCACCAGGTTAGGAACTGCTCATCCGGTGCCTGCCGTGTCTGCAGTCAAAAGCATCACACGATGCTCCACCAACAAGCTCCCATTCGCAATCCTCCCCAACCACAGGGTCCCAAATCAAACTCAAGCCAGCCCTCCACAAATCAGACTCAATCTCAACCTCAAATCGCTCCAACTACGTCGTCCAACGCAAATAAGTCTTCCTCGCCATCTATCGTCCCTGACGAACAGACACCATCCACGAGTGCCCTCAGTCATTGCTCTACCTCCTCGGTTGCCAACGTCCGCCGAATCCCATCAACCGTGTTGCTGCAGACTGCGCTCGTGAAGGTCATCGATTCTTCGAAAAACACTCTGTGGGCTAGAGCGTTGCTCGATCCCGCCTCGCAGCTGAACATAATTTCCGAAAGCTTGGCCCAACGATTGCAAGTGCAACGTGTCAAGGAACACCACATCGTCGGGGGAATCGGACAATCCTCTACCACGTCCACACACTCCGTCGTAGTCCACATCCAGTCGCATTGTTGCCGTTTTCGTACCCAGCTTAAGTTCCACGTGCTGTCTGCTGTGACACGTGAACTTCCTTCGAATAGCATCGACGTAGCCGAATGGAATTGGCCTACCGGAGTAATTCTGGCAGATCCCCAATTCAACAAACCAGCAGCAGTGGATATGATTATCGGAGTGGATGCGTATTATGATTTGCTTCTCGATGGACTGATTCGCCTAGGCCCCGGCCGACCTGTGTTGCAGAATACGTTGCTGGGTTGGGTCGTCTCCGGTCGGGCTGGTAATAGCCGACCAGATCCCGAAATTGTTAGTATCGTCCACGTTTGCAGCACGGACGGTCTCGAACAACAGTTGTCCAGATTTTGGGAACTTGAATCCTGTCAGTCCTCCAGCACCTTGTCCGTAGAAGAATCGACTTGTGAGGCTCACTTCGTCGCCACTACCACGAGAGCTGAGTCCGGTAGATTCGTTGTCCAACTTCCGAAGAAACCCACCATTCTATCGCAGATGGGAGACTCGTATGAAATCGCCAAACGTCGGTTCCTATCCGTGGAACGCCGATTACAAGCCAAACCCCAACTGAAGACAGCTTACTCCGCTTTCATCGAGGAATACCGAATCCTGGGACACATGCAGGAAGTAGCAGATGTTAGTCAGCCCACACCGTATCGCCCGTATTACCTTCCACATCACTGCATCGAACGTCCCGACAGCGTCACCACGAAGCTTCGTGTCGTTTTCGACGCGTCTTGCGCCACGGACACCAACGTTTCTCTGAACAACGCGCTGATGGTGGGACCCACCGTCCAAGATGACCTCTTCTCGTTGATCCTGCGGTGGCGAACCCATCGATACGTGATTATTGCGGACATCGAAAAAATGTATTGCCAGATCCAGGTGCATCCTTCAGACCAGTGTCTGCAGCGGATTCTTTGGAGAGATGATCCGTCGGAGCCGATTCGCATTTTCGAGCTCTCCACGGTAACGTATGGCACTTCTTCAGCGCCGTATCTAGCCACCCGCTGTCTGAAAGAACTCTCCGTGATAGGCCGTCAGTCTCATCCTCTCGCTGCCGAAGTCGTAGGTGAAGACTTTTATATGGACGATCTCTTTACCGGAAGCAAGACCATTCGATCTGGAAGGGTATTGTGCACGCAGCTTCTTCAGCTTCTGCATTCCGCTGGATTTCCACTGCGCAAATGGTCGTCCAATTCTCCGGAGATTCTCTCGCATATTCCTGAGGCACTACGTGATGAACGAACCGTATTGGGCCTCGATCCAGGAGCTTCCATCAAAACTCTCGGGCTTAGGTGGGAGCCAGCTTCCGATTGCTTCGGCTTCCACGTTCCAAAATGGAAGCAAGACATTTGCGTTTCCAAGCGGCAAGTGGTTTCCGATTCTTCGAGCCTTTTTGATCCGCTCGGCTTCATAGGCCCAGTCATCGTAGTTGCCAAGTTGTTCGTGCAGGACCTCTGGCGAAGCAAGCGTTCCTGGGACGAGCCGCTAGAAGACGAACTCCAACAAAGCTGGCTGCAATTTCGGTCCGAACTTGCGGCAATCGAGACAATTATCGTTCCTCGTTGGGCCGTCCCAATCGTCGATCCAACTTCCATCGAATTACATGGTTTTTGTGATGCCTCCGAAAAGGCTTATGGGGCATGCATCTACCTCCGCGCCGTGTCCTCCAACGGCGACACATCCGTTCGTCTTCTAACCTCGAAGTCGAAACTGGCACCTCTAGGAAACAGCAAGAAACAAAAAAGAGTCTGTCTGCCTCGCCTCGAACTTTCTTCGGCGCTATTATTGAGCCACTTAGTTCAGAAGGTCCAGGAAGCACTGAATCTCCCAATGAAGTGTTTTTTCTGGACTGATTCGATGATCGTCCTCCAGTGGATTTCAGCTGCCCCATCCCGCTGGAAAACGTTTGTGGCAAACCGAGTGTCCGAAATCCAACACCTGACGGAAGGCGGACTGTGGAATCATGTGCCTGGAATCGAGAATCCGGCAGACATCATCTCCCGCGGAATGCTGCCGGCGGAACTCAGAGATTGCGCAGCATGGTGGAATGGCCCACCGTGGCTCAGTCAACCAAACAGATTCTGGCCTGCTCTTGTCCGTCCAGCATTCGAGAACTTCGAAGCAGAACAACTGGAGGAAAGAGCAATTGTCCTACCAATCCAAGTCCACGAGCCAAACCCTATCTTCAGTCTTCGGTCTTCGTATACCGGCCTAGTCTCGGTGGTGGCATATCTCCTGAGATTTTGCCACAATTGCAAGCAACGAAATCCCTCAAACCGAAGAACCGGATTTCTGAAGACTACTGAGTACAAGGACGCGCTCATGCGTTTGGTTCGTTTAGCCCAACAAGAGTCGCTGACCGAAGAGGTCAAATTCCTCCAATGTACTCCAAGTCGGTCAATTCCTCCTGGAAAAGTGTATCCTACTCCGAACCTGAGGCTCTCCAATAAGTGATTAATCAAGTGCTATATACTTAATCAAACAGTGAATTGTTCCAGATAATTTCAGAATCGTCAATTATTTAGATTTTTCTCTGAAGTAACTATCAAACCAGTGTAAAATTAATCGATTACAAAAGTTCCATAAGTCGTGAAGGTATGCGAATTAATTGAAAAACATTCGTTTTTGCGGGGCGGGATGTTTGATCTCGTCGTCGGTTCAGAACTCTATCCAATAAGAATCATCAACATAGATCAGTAAATACCACCGACAATCATGTTCCACACCACACTGACCAATTTTGTACTCACACTCTTACACTATACATCGACAATCTTGTCTTTTGTTTTGCTTTATCCATAGAACTATTTGTAAATACATACTATGATATTTATTATCGCCTTTTAGTTGCTACTCCATCCTCCGAATAGGCAAGATGTCTTTAGGAGAAATAAAATTAAATACCGTTAGGGTGATTCAAAAGTAATCCTATTCTTAACATAGCCGGCCTCCGTTGAAAAGTGTGATTTTCAAAACCTTATCTACTATTTTACAATCTTTATCTTAGCCTAAGACACTTCACTTGTTTGTTAATTTCTAAGCAACGATGATCTACTAGTTCTGAACCTCGGTTCTCGATGTCGTCGGCTGGGAGCATGGCGGCCTCCGCCACGTTGGTGTTCCCACGGTTGACTAGGGAACGTGGGGCCAGCTTATCGACACCCTCGTTGGCGGTTCGCAGGTACGCCTAGGGGGGTCGGTTGACCACCATAGCAGCGCGGAGAATCTCGACGGAACGGAGCGGTTGAGCAACATGGAACGGAAGAAAGCATTAGGTTTGCAATTGACAAAGTGACGAGACAAACGAAAAAGCGTCCAAACGCTGTTGGATTCGAGCAAGTTACATGTTGGCGAGAACTACGTCTTCATCAGCGCTGGCTGATTGCTGGATAGGCAGAACGCAAACCTTGCTGATTGCCCGGTTGAATTCTCCATCCTTTGTCTTCACGGTAACGACGCGAACATTCCCGTCGTCGCCATAGAAAAGTCGAGTAACACGGCCGAGACACCACCGGAGCGGTGGCAGTTTTTCGTCCTTCAGGAGTACTAAGGTTCCGACAGCAAGATTATCCCGCTGGCGGGTCCATTTGGTGCGCGGGTGTAGTCCGGAAAGGTAATCCGTGCTCCAACGCTTCCAAATCCGCCGCTCCAAACCAGCAGTCATCGAATGCGACAATGCGAAAAACTTCCAAGGAGCATCACGTGCGCTAGCCGAGCTTCTAGCGCAATTCCGGTCGCAGCAGCACCAGCATTCCGTCGGTTCCTTCTGCGTAGAAGAAGGGATCGAGTTCAAGTTTATACCGCCTCGATCACCCAACTTCGGTGGCCTCTGGGAGGCCGCCGTAAAGTCGTTTAAAAAGCACCTGAAATCGACTATCGGAACAACCATTCTGTACAAGGACGACCTCGAGACGCTGCTCGTCCAGATTGAGAGCTGCCTGAACTCCAGGCCGCTTACCCAGTTGTCTACTGACCCCGAGGACCTGGAGGTCCTTACACCCGGCCACTTTTTGGTCCACCGTCCCTTGGTCGCTGCCGCCGAACCATCGTATGAAGAAATTCCACAGAATCGCCTAAACCGTTACCAGATGACGCAGGAATTTGTTCGCCGAATTTGGAAGCGTTGGAGCACGGATTACCTTTCCGGACTACACCCGCGCACCAAATGGACCCGCCAGCGGGATAATCTTGCTGTCGGAACCTTAGTACTCCTGAAGGACGAAAAACTGCCACCGCTCCGGTGGTGTCTCGGCCGTGTTACTCGACTTTTCTATGGCGACGACGGGAATGTTCGCGTCGTTACCGTGAAGACAAAGGATGGAGAATTCAACCGGGCAATCAGCAAGGTTTGCGTTCTGCCTATCCAGCAATCAGCCAGCGCTGATGAAGACGTAGTTCTCGCCAACATGTAACTTGCTCGAATCCAACAGCGTTTGGACGCTTTTTCGTTTGTCTCGTCACTTTGTCAATTGCAAACCTAATGCTTTCTTCCGTTCCATGTTGCTCAACCGCTCCGTTCCGTCGAGATTCTCCGCGCTGCTATGGTGGTCAACCGACCCCCCTAGGCGTACCTGCGAACCGCCAACGAGGGTGTCGATAAGCTGGCCCCACGTTCCCTAGTCAACCGTGGGAACACCAACGTGGCGGAGGCCGCCATGCTCCCAGCCGACGACATCGAGAACCGAGGTTCAGAACTAGTAGATCATCGTTGCTTAGAAATTAACAAACAAGTGAAGTGTCTTAGGCTAAGATAAAGATTGTAAAATAGTAGATAAGGTTTTGAAAATCACACTTTTCAACGGAGGCCGGCTATGTTAAGAATAGGATTACTTTTGAATCACCCTAACGGTATTTAAGTCTCAGATTCTCTCAATAACGACCTAGGTCTCTCTCAACATCATCTATCCTTCCGATAGGTGAGCGAAAGCAAATAGTTCTCGTTATTTCGTTTCCCAACTATGCTCTATGCGTATTGTATAGCTAGTATAGGATAGCCAGGCCTGCCAGTTCTATGTAGACCGCCGACCAACCAAGATCATTTGTATCTTTTCGCCTAATAAACGTACCCCTTTCAAATCAGATACCGAGCCAATCGAGTTTCATTTCGTACAGACCATATTTGCCTAAAAACTCATTTCGAGGCGTTGAATGCATCTTTCCTCGTAAATCTGGTTCGTGGACCACTGTGCACTGATGTTGGCAATGACTGATGGTTGATGTATTTTCATCCGTATCCGTTGAACGGTTCTTTAAAAGCATAGACTCCGGATATCAAATAGATGCTGTTTACACCGATCTGAAGGCTGCGTTTGATCGGGTTGACCATGGCATCCTACTTAGAAGACTCGAAAGAATTGGAATGTCGACTCCTTTGGTCTGCTGGTTCAGATCCTACCTTACGGAACGGACGGTGTGTGTAAAAATTGGCTCAGAAAAATCGGAGATATTCAGCAATACTTCTGGAGTTCCTCAGGGGAGCAATCTCGGTCCTCTGCTCTTCGTTATTTTTATCAACGAAATTGCTGAACTTCTGCCACCGGGATGCCGCGTATTTTATGCCGACGACGTTAAAATCTTCATGGTGATCAAATCGTTTGTCGAGTGTTTGGAACTCCAAAATCAAATTAGCGTTTTTCAAGCATGGTGCTCTCGGAACTTTCTAACACTTAGCGTAGAGAAATGTTTCGTCATTTCCTTTCATCGGAAGCTCAGACCGGTGATATTCAACTACCAACTGGATGGAGTACTGCTGCAACGAGTTGAACAAGTTCGAGACCTAGGCGTTACTTTAGACAGTGCACTCACGTTCAAAGCCCACTATACCGAAATTATCACCAAAGCCAACAAACAGCTTGGGTTTACGCTCAAAATTTCCAGTGATTTTCATGACCCAACATGCTTACGTTCACTGTTTTGTTCACTTGTTCGCTCTATTCTGGAGTTTGGCCTTGTCGTATGGTGCCCGTATCACGCTAATTGGATAGCACGTATTGAGGCAGTTCAAAAGAAATTCGTGAAACATGCACTCCGGAATCTTCCGTGGCGCGATCCTTCGAATCTCCCTCCTTATGAAGACCGCTGTCGCCTTCTTGGTCTAAATACATTAGAACGGAGGCGCTTCAATGCCCAAGCTGTTTTTGTTGCGAAGATATTGAAAGGCGAAATAGATTCTCCAACGATTCTTGAACAAATTAATCTGTACGCTCCTGAGAGAGTACTTCGACAGCGTGAATTCCTCCAGCTTGATACACGGAATGTACAATACGGTGAACATGACCCAATTCGATATATGTGTTCTTCTTTTAATGCAGTGTTTGATCTCTTTGATTTTAATTTGTCTTCAAGTAGTTTTAAATTTCTGTTGTCGCAGAGACGTTAAAATGATACAATTGTTAACTGTTAATTTTAAATTGTGTTGTGTGTATCGTGGTATAGTTAGTTATATTTGTAGTAGTTTCTATATTCATTAAGACCAATGTAGCGTCAGATGAGTTATTAAATAAATAAATAAATAAAAAAAAAAAAAAAAAAAAAAAAAAAAAAAAAAAAAAAAAAAAAACGGTGGTCTAGAGCATATGAGCTATGTATTCCAAATATCTTGTCCTTAATAATCTCTTGTAGAATTTCTACAGCAATCCTTGAAGAAAATACTTTAGAAAGCATGTGAGAAAATTTTGAAGTAGTTCTAAATTTCTGATTCTTAATATATCCGTGAATCAATTTCTAAAAAAAACAAGGAGTAATTTTGGGAAAGTTCATGGAAGGTTTTCTAGATAAATGCTTTGAAACTTTTTTTGGAGGAATCTCAATGGAAAAAAAATGTAGGAATTCGTTGATGAAATGTATGCAAGTTTTTTTTTAAAGGAATCCTAGATGTATTTTCTAAAGAAATCCATGTCACATTTTTGGAAGCTATTCATGAAAGACGTTTTTAAAGAGTTCTTTGAGAAATTTCTGGAGGATATTCTAAAGTCTAAAGAAATGCATAGATGATTTGTGACAAGATTTCTGACTGAATTTGTTTAGGATTTCTTGGATTATGTTTCAAAGTAAATCTACACACACTTAGAAAAAATGACGGATTACGGTAAAATTTTACCGTAATCTCAACAGCTGAACGTACGGTAAAAAGTTCGGTGATTTTTTAAACCACCGAACGTACTGCGAATCTCAGGAAAATGCATCTGTCAAAATTACCGGAACGTTCGGTACTTTTTACAAATTTACCGTTAAAATCGCAGAACGTTCGGTATGTTTGTTTACAAATGAATCCTCAATATCACTGAACGTACGGTAAATTTTACAAATTTACGGCGATTTTATGCGAGCACAAAAACAATATTTTCATAAAAAACTTCGATGATGGGATTGAATACATGACCTTCTGATCAGGAACCACACTTGCTGCCACTGTACAAGAGAGTCTTGCTTGGAGATGATGCGCAAATTCTAATAGAACAGATGCTCGAAGCTGCCGGCGTGGCTGTCAAACGCATTTTACAGTAGTACGGTAAAATAGTCCCATCACCGATCTGTTCGGTAATATATTCACAGGTCTCCTGTAAATTTGTCTGATTTCACCGGTTCTTCGGTGATTTCTTAGATTTCACCGATTTTCTCCTGCAATTTCATCGATTTCGCCGTAATACTGTAGTTTGCTTGTTTACAGACTAGTTTCGGTGATTTTTTTCACCGAATACTGTAATTTATTCTAAGTGTGCAAGGAGGTTCCAAAGAAGTTCCTGAAAAAAAATCTTTAAGAATCCCTTGGAGTTTTTTCAAGAACTCGTGAAAGATTTTTTGAAAAATCTGTGGAAGTTGTTTCAAAATATACCTTAAGGAAATTTGTGAAGAAATCTGTGGAAGAAAATCTGGAGATATTTCTGAAGAATTTATTAGTCGAATTTATGGTTCTATGACAAAAGGTCGAAGGTCAAAAGGTCGAAGATAAAAAGGTCGAAGGTCAAAAGGTCGAAGGTCAAAAGGTCGAAGGTCAAAAAGTCGAAGGGTCAAATGGTCGAAAATGCAAGTGGTCATAAGATCGAAAGGTCGAAATGTAAATATAACTAGGACAAAAGGTCGTAAGGTTCAAAAGGTCGAAAAAAATAACTAGGACAAAACGTCGAAATGAAGACGGTTGAAACGACAAAAGCTCAAAGGCTGTAGTTAGTAATACAACAGAAAGAGCCAGGATTCGTTAGGATCGAGAAGCGGATTTCAGCTTGAGCAACTGACGGAAAATTACAAGTTTCGGGGCTGGGATCGACGCCATGGCCATCCACTTTAGTAGATCATTGAGGGTGTACTATTTAAAAATTTAGATATTTAATAAATTCAAAATAACCGCTGTGATAGTATAACTCGAAAGAACGACCTATTTTAAAAGAAGGCAAAATATTATGAGCAATTATATTATTAGTAAGTACGCAAAAAAAAATGTCAAAAGGCATTACTAGAAGAACAGCTTATTTTTCAAGGATGGCAAAGCTATATAGTAATGATAATCACGCATAGAGCTGTAAATATGTTACTCCGAAGAACTGCTGTTGTTCAAGAGGATGATATATGTTCTACAATAAACTAGTACCAGTTATTACACAAATTATGTAATAAGTCCAAATTAAACAATAGATTCCCGTTCTGGGCGGAAAATGTTGTCGATTTCCTGGGTTTAGTGTAACATTGTGCAACATACAATATACAAGTTAACGCAATGGCAGGCAAATAACGCCATTCATTTAATAATTGTGGAAGTACTAAAAGAACACTGTGTTGGATAGATGCAGGTCAAGTTGCAATGATAACGTTAACTAAGAAAGAAAACGATTTAAAGGATTTAAGATCATTTTAGATCGTTTTTTTCTTTTCTACCTTTCGACCTATTGACCACTTGTCGTTTCGACCTTTTTTCCTACATTTTTCATTTCGACCTTTTGATCTTTCGTTCTTTTGACCGTCGACCTTTTGACCTTCGATCTTTTGACCTTCGACCTTTTCTCCTACAACCGCTTCAGGAATCCCTTCAGAAAACTCCCGAAACGATCTCATATTTTTATTAAGAGTCGCTGCAGGAATTTCTAAAGAAAGGAAGACACAAATTCAAATTTTCAAATAATAAATCTTTGGAGTAATTTCTAAAGCAAACACTGGAGAAAGTTTCGGAATAAATCCTTGGAAAATCGTTTGAGAGAAGGCTTAACCCTTCAGGACGCGTGCCGTTGTAAAAAGTACAACACTACCAAAAAACCTCGCTCGTCGTATGCAGCGCAAGTGCGGTGCAGTTTCAGCTGCTTGATGAAGCGCATCCTCAAAGGTTAAAGGAATTTCCAAGGATTTTTTTGGAAAAAATCTAGGAAAGTCCCGAAAAAGTATACTAAATTTCTGAAGGATTTTCTAAAGAAATTCCTTGAGAAATTTCTTCAGAATTTCGTACACAACTTTCTTGCACAAGTTTTTATGAATATCTGGAGAAATTGGAAGTTGCTGTGGCAATTTCTGGTGAAATCTTTGAAGGAATTTTCAAAGTAACCCCAGTACAAATTTTTGAAGGAACTTTTATAACATTTTCAGGAAAACTCTGGAATAGTTTCTGAAGGCATCGCTGAAATTTCTATCAAAGGAATCTTTAGAGTTATTTCTAAATAAATGCCTAAAGACATTTCTAAAGGAATCTCTGAACGAAATTATAAATGAATCACTGAAGGAATTTCTTTTCAAATTCATGAATATTTTTTTTCGAAAAAATGAAGGAATATCAGAAGTAAATCATGCACGATGCTTTGAAAGATTCTGTGGAATTTGTAGAATGGGAGGAATTACTCAAATCCCTGAAGAAAATTTCCGAATGAATCCATAAAAGATTTTTTGAAAGAATCCGTGAAGGAATTTTTGACTGAATACTCGGACAAATTTTCGAAACCCCTTGAGAAATTTCTGAAGCCATTCTTGAAGGAAAATTTTGAAGAATTTCTTTTTTCCAGGGTAAATCCTCGGAGACATTTGAAAAAAAAAAACCCGGAATGCTGAAGGTCATTTTTTGATTTTTATTGGGACATTGGTTTTTGAATCAAAGATTCATATTTTTAGAGACAAAGATTTTGATCGTACAAAGCTAGCGAGATGGTGATTTATTCGTTATTGAGCGATAATTACTCATATATGCCAACAATTCCGAACCTTTTATCGAAACGCAGTTTTTTTAGCTTACATGCTTAGTATCAGCGGTTGCATAATTTCTTCTGCAATATCTGGGGCACCGCAACAGTCCCAAAAAAAAACAGATGTAAGGTATTTTAGTAAAGGTACCTACGCAAGATTTTCAAATCACAGAGCGTTTTATGAATCCCACGAATATGCATTTGTCAACATTACCGTAATTTCAGAGAATGTTTTGACCCTATGTTGCAATGGGCAGCCCATTCGTATTCCATCGTGTCCGTACAAAATTCAGCCAAAGTTGCGAAATATGCCAAGTATTTAATTCAATTCAGTATAATTAATATACAGTACGCTTGGATAAACTCTAATCTTTGTAAGCCATAGATTGATCTTTCGTAGCTCTTTATCGTTAATTTCGCCAATTCCAAACATCACACTCAATTTTAATCCCCGCACTAGAAAGGCCGGTTCATCGACCTTTCACCGGCACCGTGTGGGCAATGTCTCTATTTCTCACTGTTTTGAATCACACGATTCGCGTGAAACAAATGAAGACAGTGAAACACAACCCGAAGAAAATAACTAATAAAATAAGCATAAACACAAAGTGAAGCAACTAGGTGCAAAGCGCGCACGTCTTCTTCAACCGCTGCACAATGGTCGGAAAAAGATAAAGTTCGGCCAAAACTCTTTTTATGTGTTTAATGGAAGTTATAGGTTGCCTAGATATGTTATATAGTATTTTAAGTGTTTAAAAAGGGGTATTCAAAAATTACGTAATTTCAATAATTTCAAAAACGGTAAAAATCAGTAAACCCCATATTTTTTGCGTTTTTTGTTAGAAAATCAATTCGAATTTAAATAAATGATCATCTTTCGATCAAACCCAATCAAGTTTGTTCAAAACGTGTGAAAAATGTGGAAAGATAAATTTTATTTCAGTAAAAAATGGAAAAATAACGTAAAATATATGAAAAAACATGAATTTTTTAAAAAGCTCTAATTTGAAAAACAGCAAATTTCTGCAAAATATTTAAACGTTTTTAGGCAGCTCTAAGCATGATGTTTCAGATGTACTATTCGAAATTACGGCGACACGTGACGACACGAACCGTTTTTTAACCTAAAAATTACCAAAATTTCTAAGGTACAATATATGAAAATTTTAAAAGTTTTGTGACATATTAATTTTGCACCATACGTGCATTCAAACAGTCCAATAACAAGCTTTCATATGCTGGATAACTTCAAACATATATTCCATTCTCAAAATATTATTATTTTACTTTTTTCGAATAATTCATTTTTCAATTTTATGACTTAGGCCACTTTGGCAGTGAAAATGTCATTGAAATACAAAAGCTGGTTTGTTTTTAATTAAGAACCATAAAAGTACAATACATTAACTTTGTTATAAGGTGAAATAAAGTTTGAAAATATCAATTTCGTTTTTTGAGAGTTTTGGCCGCCCCTTTGTATGGAGCCCGACCAATGTGCGCTGGCTGCTGCACGCTCGCTCGTTTGCTCTGCACATCGCGTGATGGTAATCGACGTTCCACCCACCACTCACACCGGTGGCCCAGGTGGAAACTTTCACTTGCATTTACTTGCAGCGCAGAGGTTGTTTTTCCTCTGTCCGCTGAATGGATTATGTACTACAATTTCTTCATTCACCCACCCGGAGCAGAGCACAGCGTTTTACAACTCAGGGTGTTTATTCCGAGATCCACACGATAGAGAGCCAAGTGGAATCAGCTGTTGGGGCTGCCGGTGGTGTTTGTTGTTGATTCCGGTGCCTGCGGGTTTTGACAACATTCTACCTGCTTACCGGATGATCAAGCTTAGTGTTTACGATCGTCACGACGATCACACGTCGTGATTTGTTTAATAGCGAATGAATAGCATGGCAACAAGTTGACATCTATATGAAAGTGGGGTTTGATTAGTGAGTTGCTGGAAGTTTGTCTATAAACCATGTAGACTAAAATCTGAGTCATTTAGACCACTATATATCACCGTAGGCCTTTGTCCTTAGAAAAGTTTGAAAATGTGTATAAATTGTGCGTTTTCTTTGAGTCAGAAGAGAAGTGTGCGTAAGTGCCACTAGAACTTTCTTGCAATTTCTCATCGTAATAAGCTGTTTTACCTTACGCAAATCTGACAGGAAAAGGCCTACTTTCCCACACCAAATTAACAGTGCTGTAATGGTTCATTACAGCACTAATTTGCGTTGCGTAATGAACCATTACAGCACTATTTTTAGTTTTGGTCAACTTCTTTATGCTTTCTGGACGCAGTTTTGAAAAATTGTGACAACTGCACAGTATAACCTGTTATGTTCAGATTTTCTTAAACATGGCTATGAACATCAGCGTGCAGTTTGATGAAAAAGTTTTGTTAAAAACTATCCTCAAGGGTAATTTATGAAATTGCAAAAAACGTTGTACGCAACTCGGTGCAGAACTCGATTTTTCCAGCACTCGTCGTAATTATCCAACTCGACAAGCCTCGTTGGATAAATGTACGACTCGTGCTGTAAAAATCTTCATTCTGCACCTTGTTGCCTAAACTACTATTACGGGTGAACCCTGCCGAATAGAAGTTTTCTACAGTGGTGCATGACTTTATTCTTAATCACTTAACCTAATTTACAGCTCTTCTGTCCACTAGGGCATTACGTGAGGGATTCCAATTGGCAGCTGCACTTGCACTCTGTACAGCGCCTAAATGTATTCTATTCTAATTCTACCATATCGATCTGGTGCCTTTGTGCTGCTGTTCCTTTTCCAGTTCAATAGGACACATCGGTGATGTACTAGATTTGTAGTAATGAGCTGAATTTTAGTATGGTGAGAAGGTCAATTCTCCGGTTCTGCAATGAAATGGTGCAAAAAGCGTGGGTATTATGATTTCTTGCCTAATTTGAAGCTGTTTGAGCAAAACTTTGAGCAACAGTGTTGTTGTTTTCTCCATTTCTTGCAACATAAACAACATACAGGGGATGGCCAAAATGTTTGGTATACGTAGGCAACTTTTTTTTCTCTCACAAAAAGTTCAACAAGCTATAACTTCTCATAGAGCGCATCAAAAAATCTCAAATTTTGACTATTTATCAACCTATTATGTGTGCATGATTGGCAAAAATTTGGGCTCGATTGATTAATATTTCGCAAAGTTAGAACTGTTCGGGTAAAACACTATTTTTCAGACAACTCATTTTTGAGGTGTCATATCTCGGAAACCAGTGAATCGAATTGAATGAAATTTTGAACGTACACTAGCAATATGTAAATGCTTCACAAACTATTAAAACATAGGTACTTTTTGGAAAGACGAAGGAAAGTTTCATAAATGTTTTTGCTACAAGAAGCATTGATCGATTTGAATTAACGAGACAAGGGGCGACCTCTGGGAATTTTTTATCTGAAAGTGTAACTTTTCCCATAGCAAATCCCATGAAAATTTTGAACCGCTTGCGCTAAATTATAGTTTTACCGATTGCGATGAAATTTTGCACAGTTCATATGAGACCTAAATGGAATCGAAAAAGTCAACTGGAGCGAGAATTTGATGTTTGTCCCATACTAATGTCTACAGCCGTGTATAATAAACCCTTCAGGACGCGCGCTGTTGTAAGAAGTACAACACCACCAAACAACCTCGCTCATCGTATACAGCGCGAGCGCGGTGTAGTTCTAGTATCAAACAGGCGCGCGTCATGTATGCTTAATTTGTTATTTCTTTTAATTTCCCTCGAGATTTGCTGTACAAATATCTTTAACAATAATTTCTTTTGTTTTTTCATCTATGTATAAAGAATATTTCCTTAATAAAGTCATTATCATGGTAATGCATGAATGAAAGGTTGCGAGAGGATTTGATATGGTTTAAGATAACTAACATTTAATCTACATGAATATTTCCAGGGAAGCTTTCAAAAAATCTTTAGAACGTTCGTTAAGGAATTTTTCTAAATATAACCGCAGATTGTTTTTTAGAGATTGGATTAGGGTCAAATTTTCGAAATTTTTTTCAGAATTAATTTTAGTTATCTGAAAAGACTTCTCTTATAATTAAATTCTCGAAACTTTTTTAACAGGTTTTAAAGAAATTTTTCACACATAAGAATAACATAAATTATTGTTCCCAAAATATGGCCCTCGTAGCCCCGTGGGGTTGCGATGCGGATCTTGATCGGGTTGCATTGTTCGAAGGAAAAAGTGAAAAGTGTCGCGTGTTTGGGGCAGTTGCGAAGGAAGTCTTGGTGAGAGAGTCGGTTTTCACGTTTAAGTAAACGATCAAACCAGGTGATTTTCGGCGCGGCAGTCGCAGTGTTCAAGAAGTCGATTCAAACGTTTTTTTTTTAAATAGTTTTTGGGACGGATTATGCTTTTACAAAGCCTTTCAAAACGAAAGCGATTAGCACTTCTAATTTCCTGAAGAAGATGAAAAGAATATACATCGAAAAGTCGGATGAAGGTGAACATCTGATCGTTTGATTGCATTGCAATTGCGACTGCCACGCCGAAAATCATCCCAGGTGTCAGTCGAAAGCTCCTCCAAGTAAACGATCAATGTGGTGACGAATATTGAACGATCGTTGACGTATGTGAATTATCGCAACCAAATAAGATCCACACCTTGCCGTACCCTTCTAACAAATACTCCTTCCCGAGAAAACTGTGGGGATGCTGTGGATTCCACGGTTTCTAGTAACAACGGTTGTCGAGCTAACATTCCTTCCCTTTCCCGATGACCGTAAGGACGTGGCCGGCGCCGTTATCGACTTATTGAACTCTCAAATTGTGCACATTGAGAGTGTGTAGCTAGTCCAAAGCACCATTCATTGGTTAGCTGTGCATCTTCGATTGTTCTTGTCAATCACGGAGTAGCAACTACGATGTGTATCTTTGCTGCTTTACCACCAAAATATGGGTTGAAAATTTTATTTGAGAAATTTGTAATTCTTACAGCTGTAAGGCATTTATTGTAGATCTTATTCTGGTTATAAGTCCTGCGATATTTTGGATGAAATATATAGGAAAATTTCAAATGAAATTTGTAGCTTTCTTAGCTTAGAGCTTAGACTGACTGCACATATCTATGGTTGCTACTCCGTGATTGACCCGAACCAATGACAGTTGCACAATGAATCAACTGAATAATTGACTGGGAGTGGTCAACATTCTCACTGTGCACGCTTCAGAGGCTCTCTTTAACAGTACAATAACGGTGCCGGCCACGTCCTTGCAGTCAGGTTGGAAGAGGGAAGGAATGTTAATAGCAACCTTTGTAATGTGAAAGTTGGCGTTTACCGCACGTCTCCACCAAAGGCTGCAGGAAGGAGTGATTGTTAGTAGGGGAGGTATCGTTGGGTCAGGATTCACTTTGATAAGTAATATGACCTTTTGAAGTTGAAGCATGCCGTTCAGTGTTGTTGTTCAGCAAACAACCAACCACCCCCGTCAGGTGGTCGCTCAATATTTACTACAAAAGAAGCAACGAAATATGCAGACGGAAGTGCTATTGTTCGCATCACGCGGAAAGCAAACAATCGACCACCCACGTCAGGTGAACGTATAATATTTACAATTGAAGTCGCTACAACATGTACAAACTTAAGCGCTATTGCTCACTCCGCGCGGAAAACAAACAATCAGCCATCCGCGTCACTCAAGATTTACAACAAAGGACGTGACAAAACATGCATTCCGATGCGCTATTGCTCGCTTCACGCGGAAAGCAAACAATCGACCACCCACGTAAGGTAAACGCTCAATATTTATTCATAAAAATACATACAACAAATATGTATAGACAGATACATAGAAAAACAGTATGTCGTTAGGAGATTGCACAAAAAAATCAATAAAAAGAAGAAATAATTTGTAAGATGCCATCCCGAACAGTGAAAAAATGGAACAAAAATCCAAGTCGACACTCATGGTAACGAACTATAATAAGTCAATGAAAAAATATTTGAAAAGAGGACATTACAAACATATGAATACAAACTATCACCTATGGTATAAAATTTAATTAATATAAAAATTGATATAAAGTCCATAGAAAGAGAATAACAAGGAACAAACTCACCGGATAATCGCCTGCCACCTATCGAACTAAAAAGGCGAAAGGAAAAAATAAATCGGAGCACCGAAGGCAAAGCGCGCGCGAATTAGACCTGTGCGCCGACTTTATTTTGCTCGGCGGCGGCGTAAGGGCCATTTATGGCCGGCGGCGGCGGCGTCATCGGCGTCACGCCGGTGGCAGCTTTCGGCGGTGGCGGCGGCGGCGTGAATCAGCGTGACCAAAATTTGACCGTAATGTCAACATTGCATTGGCGAAACGAAGAAGTTGTCTTTACGCTGTAGAATTTGTAGTCCAGTCTTTGCTTTTTCATAACCATTGATGACATGAATTATTATTATGTCAGTACACAGGATGAAGTATTTGACCAAAAAGAAACCAATGCTCAAACATCTTGTTCGACTCGATCTAATTTTCATTAGTTTCAAACAGTTGTTTTTTCTTCAGTTCATTTGTCAGATATTTGAGCCTGTGTACTTACGTTTGAATGAACACCTTTTTATTCCTGTTCGGGTCCGTCACTGTGGCCAGTAATTAGACCTATACCCGTATCCGTATTAGTGCATGTTGCATTACTCCATTGCAAATTAAGGGCAAAAATATAGTTTTGCTACAGTTTTCGTTTTATTTTCTTAGAAACTTGGATATCCAGGAATAATCTCCAAAAGAATTCCAGAAGGAGCCTGGAGGAATCCAAGAAGAAACTTCTGGAATAATCCCTGCAAGAACTGCTGTATGAAACCCTTAAGGAACTTCTGCTGGAATCACTCATATGTAGATCAAGAATTTTTCTTAGAGAGATCCCTGGAAAAACTTATGAAGAATTCCTTAAGGAATTCCTAGAGGACTCCTCAAGAGAATTCCAACAGGAATCCCCGGAGGAATTCCAGAAGGAATCCTCAATGAAATTTTAGGAGTAATCCCGGAAGGAGTTCCAAGAGGAATGATCGTAGGAATTCCACGGGGGAGCCCTGAAAGAAGTCCAAATGAAATTTCCGCAGAACTTGCACAAGGAAATCCCAAAAGAATTCCAGCACGGGTTCCAAGCAAATTCCAGCAATAATCTCCAAAGAAATCCCAACAGGAATTTCAGAAAGAATCCTCGAAAGTATCACAGTGGGAATTTCAAAGTGAATTCGAGAAAGAACCCCCTAAGGATTTCTAGGAGGAATAAACGAGGAATCTCGGAAGGAATTCCAGGAGAAATCCCTGAGGGATTTCTAGGAGGAATTACCGAAAAAATTCCAAGAGGAATCCTAGAAGGAATTCTAGGATGAATCCTCGAAGAAATTTGAAGTGTAACCCCAAAAGGAATTCCAGGAGGAAACCTCAAAAGAATTCCAGAAGAAATCTGTGGAAAAAATCAGGAGGAATCCTCGTTGAAGTTCAGGAGGAATCCCTGAAAAAAATCCAGGAGGAATCCACGATGGAATTTTAGGAGGAATACTCGAAGGAAATTCAGGAGAAATCCCCGAAGGATTTCCAGAAGGAATGCCAGAAGAAATCCTCGAACGAAGTCCAGGAGATATACCCGACGAAATTCCAGAAGAAATCCCTGCAGAAATTCCAGGGGGAGCCCTCTTAAGGAATTCCGGGAGGAATCTCCAAAGGAATCCTCGAACGAGTTTCAAGAGGAGGAATCCCTGAAGAAATCTCCGAAAGAACTCTGTAAGGAATTCCCGGAAGGAGGAATCCCCGAAGGAGTTCTAGGAGGACTCACCGAAAGAATTCCAAAAGGAAACCCCCAAGAAATTCTAGGAGGAATTCCATGAGGAATCTCCGGAGAAATTGGAAGAGAAAGCTCCAAAGGATTTCCAAGAGGAAACGCCGAAGAGGAGAAATCCCAGAAACAACTCTAGAAGGAATCTCCGAAGGAACTCCAGGAGAAATCCCCTGAGGAATTCAACGAGAAATCCCTGAAAAAAGTCCAGGAGGAATTTCCGAAGGAACTCCTGGAGGAATCTCTGGAGGAATTCTATGAGGAATCCCCGAAGAACTCCAGAAGGAATCTCCAATGGATTTCAAACCGAAATCCTCGATAGTGGAATTCGAAGAAACAGTACTTAACACGATTTTCTTTTTACTTCCAAATTAATTCCAGGAGGAATCTCAAATGAATTTTAGGAGCAATTATCGAAGGATTTCCATGAGTAAATCCAAAGGAGTTCTGAGAGGAATCATCAAAGAAATTCCAGGAGAAATCCACGACCGAGTATCAAATGAAATCTCTGAAAGAATTTCTGGAGGAATCCATGAAGTAAGTCTAGGACGAATCCTCGACGGAATTCCAGAAAAGATCTCCAAAGGAAGGAACTCTAGCAGAGACCCCCGAAGAAATTGTACGAGGAATCCCCGGAAGAATTCCAAGAAGGAAGTTTAAGTTGTATCTTCGAAGGAATTCCAGGAGGAATCCCTAAAGGAAGTCCAGGAAGAATCTACGACGGAATATCAGGAGGAATCCTTGAAAAAAATTCAAGAGGAATTCTTCAAGGAAGTCTAGGAGGAAACCCTGAAGGAAATCTAGGAAGAATCCCCGTAGGAATTCCAAGAGGAATCCTCGAAATAATTCCAGGAGAAATTTCCGTATGATTTCTTTGAAGAATCTCCTAATAAATTCCAGGAGGAATGCTCGAAGGAATCCCATGAGGAACCTCTGAAGGAAGTCCAAGAGGAATCCCCAAAGAAATTACAGGAGAAATCGCTGCAGGAATGCCAGGGGGAATCCCCGAAAGAATTCCGGTAGCAATCTCCGAACGATTTCCAGCTGGAATTCTTTAAGAATTTTCAGCGGAATCTTTCGAGGGAATCTTTCTGGGTAGAGAGATCCCTGCAAGATTTCCAGGAGGACCCCGACAGATTGTCAGGAGGAGTCCCCAAAAGAATTCCTGGAGGAATTCCAGAAGGAAATGCTTGAGGAATTCTTGTTGAAACTCCATAAGAGATCCCACAATAATATCCTGGAGATATGCCTGATTATATTCCTAAGGAAATTTCCGAAGGAACTTTAACAAGATTCTCCTAAAGAACTCCTGTAGGAAATCTCTGATTTTACTCCTGGAGCATCCGTGAGTCCTCCTGGAAAATCTCAGAAAGAACCCCAAGAGCGATACCTTGAAGAACTCATGGATGAATCCCTAAATGAACTTCTACAAGAAAACCCTTTGGATAGAATGGAGAATTCTTAAAAGGAACTCTTATACTAATTTTTGAATGGATTTCTGTAGGAATCCATGAACAAATTTCTAGTGGAATCCTTAGATCCTCCTCAGAAAGAACTCCTGGATCTCTCGGAAGGAACTCCTGGAGAAATTTCTGAACTTCTGAAGGAATCCCTGAAGAAATGCAGGAGGAACCTCTGAAAAAACATCTGCATGAATCCCGGTAACTCCTAGAGGAATCTATGAAGGAACTCTTGGTCTTATTTCTGTAAGAACTCCTGTATGAATTTCTGAAAGAACGTTATAAAATAGCTGTATTCGAATTTTGTCAAGACTAGAAAAGCCATTTCAAAGTTAAATTCTATCGCAGTCGAATCCAAAAATCGTTAACTGTTGTGAGAGAAAACTCAATCCGTTCGACAACCATTGTTCGACAGAACAACAATGAACGAAAAATCGGCAATAATTGAGTCCCTGAGGAAGATACCAAATGTAACCGAAACGTCGGACAAGATTAAATAGCTGAATTTGAAATTTGTCAAGACTGGAAAAGCCATTACAAAGTCAAATGAACTTCAGATGAAATCCCTGCAGGAACTCCTATACTAATTTCTAGGACCGTTTGTTAGAATTCCTGAAAGAACTTCTAACGGAACTCTTGATGGATCTCCAGGAGGCATCTATGAATCCTCCTGAAAGAATCTCTGAAGGGGCTTCTGAAAGAATACCCAAGCGAACTCCTGTTGAAATAGCTCAGAGAACCTCTGAAGGAATACCTAATGAACTCCTAAAGGAACTCCTGAGAGGTTACCGAAGGAACTTCTGGATCATTCCTTGTAAGGAACTTCTGTAGGACTACCTGAAGGAACTCCTGGGATTTCCTGAAGGTACCCTTGATGGAACTTTTGGAGTGATTTCTGAAGAACACAGAACGGCAGGAGGAGCCCGTTGTTGGAATTCTAGAGGAATTCCTGAGAGATCTCCTAGATGAATCTCTGAAGAAACTCCTAGACTATTTCCTGAAGGAACTCCTGAATGAATTCCTGAAGGAATTTCAGAAAAAAAATCCCTGGAGAAACTCTCTAACTTATCTCTGAACGACCTCCTATGGGAACACCTGATGAATCTTCTGGATGAATCTCGGATGTATTTCTAGGAGGCATCCTTGAATCCTCCTGAAAAAAATCTGAGGGTACTTTTTTCGAGATCTTCCTGAGAGGTCTTCTGAAAAAAAAAATGCATGTTGAAACTCCTAGAGGCATCCCTGAATCTCTGAAGGAACTACTGGAGACATCTTTGAAGAAACTGCTGAAGAGATCTCTAAAGGAAATTCTGAAGAATTCTTAGATGAATTTTAGAGCAATCTTCGAAAGAAAATTAGTATTTTATCTCAACTTTATTTAAATAAAATTTTGTTCGTGCACTGATCACCGGCGTGAAAAATGAAAACCGGCGGCGTGACAAACATCGGCGTATGGCGCGCCGCCGATACCGCGATCGGCGTCGGCGTGGGGCAAAAAGTGTCGGCGGCGGCGCACAGGTCTAGGCCCGGCCTCCAGCTGCCGAGCCGTCACTACACACACTGACTGAACTGAAGCCGGGTGGCCGGGTCTTCTTCCTCTGCCATCAACTGAACCAAAAAGCCTAAAAAGCCCAAAAAGCCCATGGAAAAAAAATAAATCAAAACACCGAAGGCAACGTGCGCGGAAATCCAACCTCCAGCTGCCGAGCCGTCACTCCACACACTCAACACCCAACGAAACGACTACAACGACTCTATATAGGAAAATTTCAAATGAAATTTGTAGAAATTGTACATTTGTACAAATGAAATTTGTAGAAGATTTACAAAAAAAAAACTCTTAAGAAACTGGGTGGAATTCTTAAAAAGTTATATGAGTTATATGAAACAGAACAAGAGTTGGAACTCCTACAAAAATTTACAGGTTACAGGTGTTTTAAGATAAATTTCAGTTGAAATTTATTTGAATTTGGAAGATTTCAGGTTCTTTAGAAACAAAAGTCAAAAAAGTGAATTTACAAATGAAAATATTACAGTCAGGTTTTTTTATGCGAGAGATACGTACCGCGCCAAATAATAATATTTTCTCGACGAATTTTGCAAAGATAAGATGATGACAAAAAAAAATATATGAAGTTTTCATTTACGCGGCCACTTGTAATCATTCTTAACTCTCTAATACCCAACCCCGCCTTTACGCGGGGTATAGTTTGAGCATTTATGTATTATTTGTGTTTCTAGCCTGGGCAATCAAAACTTTTAAATTTTTGGCTGATATTTAGGACTGTTCTGTATATCTCAAATTAGTTTTTGGTGTCTTTTAAAGCGTATTTACATTTTAAAAAATCATTGAAAAATTTATGTTTTGTTCACCAATTAACGTATATTGATTTTTCCTCAATCATTCTATTGTATTTAGTGAAAGAGTTCACACTGAAATTATTTTCCTAGAAATTACAAGGAAAATAAAATTTTCCATGAAAAAAAATAAAACATATTTTAACAATTATCATAAAATCTCAAAATATTTTTGATGTGTCAAATAGGCTTCCTGGAAAGATAGAAAAGTGTAGGGATGTTCAAAAGTAAAAATGAGAAAAATCAAAAACCAAAATTCAAAAAATCGAGAATTAAAAAGAATTATCTTCCAAAACATTTTTAAATCGATTATAGATGACGAAAAAAGATATTTAGATCAAAATAATAAAAAAAACATGGTATTAGAGGGTTAAAGCCTGTATCCGCAATAATCGGGTCACAAACATACGGCTGTAGCTCTGCAATAAACATATTAAAACTTCTTTAATTTAGCCAGGGAACATTTCAAGACGTGTCTATTTCACCTGTAAAATTTCATGTAAATCTGTTAAATACTTTTTGTTGTAGCATAGAAACAGTAGGACTTGCGCGAATTAATTTTGTACAGTATCCAATTAAGCTTTTCAGAGCTGTAACTTTTGAATTTGGCAAAGGAAATGGCTGAAATTTTGAACACAAACCTACCAATACACATTTCTGACATAGGCAAAATTTCAGACAAATCAACGAACTATCAACAATTTTATAGGGAAAACATGTATTGGAACATACCGTGATTTAGCCCTTTGGACAGTTATGAGTGAGCACCCCTTAAGCTTCCGATTGTACTGTTAAAAGTATTATTCCAATAATCATGATATACATAATATACACATAACCAAGTACCTTCTGTGAAAATTTCATGGAAATTTGTAGAGACATTCAAAAGTTATAAAAACACAAACATCGTATAAAAAATACGAACCATTTTCCCTAATACTCATCCACATCAACAGTGGTAGCTTTCAAACCAATTGATCAAACTTGATGAAATTTTGCAAGAAAGTGTCTTTTTAAGTATCTGCTTAAACTGCTAACTGCTAACGAACTTAAATAGTTATTAGTTATGCTTACAGTACTTTGATCTGTTGCGAGAAAAAAACCATCTGTGATGCAGATCAAAATTGGTCATAATTATACAAAATTCAGTACAATGCACCGATTTTTATGAAATTTGGCACAATTAATAAAACCATATCAAAGAGTATTCAGTCCATTTTTGGCCAGTTATACCTATTCATTAAAGAGTTCTTTTTGTCCCGATTATTGCGTGTCCCGATACAGGCTTTATACGGAGTATGAAACTGTAATAATATTTATTTGGAACGAATTCATCAAATTTACAATCACAATAAATTATAATTGTTGTACGTGGTTGATCCAGCCATAAATCGCTTGATCCCTCCGAATGGGATGACGTATAAACCAACGATTCGGAGAGATTATTCATTCCTTTCTTTCTACTTAATCAAAAGCCATCCATCCGCAACAAAACTAAAAATTTTGACCGCAGAATAATGTGGCTATTCATTAATAGCAAAATCTCGAATCATTCAAGATCATTGATACATCAGTAAAATATCTGCAGAAGTAGATTCAATCACAGAGCTGGCAAAAGGTTCAGATCTAAGATACGTACATTATCTAGCCATGTAAAAAACACAAGCCAAATGGTATAAAATTGATAAAGTTATAGGCGGAAAGAGCTCACAATTATACCCCTGCTCAAATAGTTTTGTTGCGAATTGTTGTATTTTTTTATACATTCTAAGATAACATACTTTTAACTGATCCATGGTTTAATAAAGTTTCATCGACGTACCTGAAAATAAAAGAGAAAAATATACTTAATTAGTGCTGTAATTATTCTAACAAATGGAAAAAGAGGCAAGTAAAACGGCGATAAACTGATGTATTTAAATAAAAATTACCGGTTTGCATTAATAGATGGACTCGATGTATTGCATATGACCCGCCCCACTTCAGTTATACCATCGGATCAAATTAGTTCAAACAGAAATCGCTGTCTCACGGTTGGGGAAACTAAAAGATCCATTTCGTTAATAACCACACCACAGCCGGCCTAAAAATTGAAATTACGCCGCCCGTGATCTGTGCCTGGTGATCTGCGGTGTTTTCCAACTTCATCTGAAAATTTAAACCCAATCGGCAATTAAACTATTAGCAAAAACTTTAATAACTACAATCACGTTAGGGGCAATGATGGACGGGGGGTAATTTTGGTCCATCACCATCGATCGGTCGATCGATAGATCGGTTGATCGATCGTTCGGTGCTCATCTAGGTGGCGCAGCACCTTTCAGCGCAAAAAGTAGGGTGTCTGTTCGTATATTAATCTGAACAAGCAGCAGGTGGCTTACCTACTTTGGAATTTATCAACAAATAAGATCATGCGAAGATATTTCGTGTGGCACTTGTATTGTTCTAAAAAAATCCATTGTTACGCTTGAAACGGTTAACCAGCTATTGCGTTGCGTTGCGTTGCGTGGTAACGGAGTAATTCGTAGATTGCATACTGAAAGTTGTCATGCTAAAGCTTTAATACTCCTATTCCGATTGCTTATGGAATGCTATTTGGGAAGGAACAGCTATCCAACCAGAGGTTGAAGTAAAAAAAACATGAAAACTTCCATTGCCGGCCACGCCCATCTTCTCCGTTACGAGGATAGGAAAGGATGTGATGATATGACACCTACTTTATGAAAGGCCAGCGACTCACCGGCGCCCCCATAGGTGTCAAGGAGTTGGATATTTGGAATGGGTTGATTTGGAAATCACTATAAGCGAGCGATAAGATTCAGATTGTGTAAGTGTATTTGAGTTGATCATGTAGATGTGTTGATGGGAGTGTAAGTGATTTAGTATATTGTAACACCAACGTTGGGAGTGACGTAGCTAAGAAATTTTGTCACTCCATGGGCCTTTTTGCTTCCAGGGATGGGGGCACAGGCATTTACACTGTGTCCTGGCTAACAAGCCTAGGTTTAAGCGCCATTGCTCGCTCTCTGAAACGACAAGAAACACGTTATGTGGATGGGAAGAGATAGAAGGGTAGGGATAATATCTATTTATCGAGGTGCCAGCGACTCACCGACGCCCTCGTAAATAGAAAGGAGATAGAATTTTGGTAAGGGAGTGGTCTGGAATTGGGTTATGTTGGAATTTGGATGGAACGTAATAAGCGAACAATGAAGTTTTAAATACGTCAATAAAAATAATTTACCCTTAACCGCTGAAATAGAAAGTATTAAGAATAAATTTTCAACCATGTCATTTTTATGACGTATTTGTGGCCCTTTAACTCCCTACCAAGCTCCCTACTTCCGAAGTGTGCTCTACAGCACCATAGAGTTTCTTCGAACTCGAAACAAACGAGAATAGATGAATATGATGCAATAGTTGTAAAACATGATTGTAAACTTACTTGGAAAACTTTAACGTTCACTACTTGTTGCAAAAGCGAATAAGCAATCAAAACACTAACTCAATCAATTAGAAATCGAATAAAAAAAAATCGATTAGAAATCGAATAAAATAAATCGAATAAGAAAAATCAATTTTGAGAAGCTTGAACGTCGATTCAAAACATCGATGCTGCGTACATCTATTCATAAATTCTCATTGCTAATTCATAGGACGAAATTTATTATAGCAAGACTATATGTATGCAAGTTAGAATCTCGATCGATTACCTCTCAGGGAACAATCAGTGTATCATTTCGGGCAGCCAGTCCCTTTTAGAGGAGGCCACTGATGGTTGGTAATTGCCGTGAGAGTTTTTGGTATACGGTAATTCTCAGCGGTCGGAATTTTCGCTCATTCTCACGAAAATAGAATTCTTCCTCACGCCAATTTTTAGCGAAAATCTGGCTTGAGAAATCTCCCGCACAAAGAGCAGAGCGAAAACATTTTTTCACTTACTCCCAAAGGCGCGAAAATTTCGTTTGCCCTTTGTCGGCCGATTATGTTGTCTTTCCTTGACTAATATGACGCCGACGGTGATTGGTTTTATGCAGTATAATATACTTTCTATTATTATTTTCTATACCCTCTGTGTGGTTGGCGTGGTGGTGTGGATAGAGTGCGCGTGTCGCGTATGTTTTTAGTAATGTTCCAGGTTCGAATCCCGTCGCGGGCACAATTTTTGTTAATCTGCTTTGAAAAGATTTTCGTGAAAATTGGGTGAGCGAAAATTTAACAGAACGAATAGAAATTATCTGCAGGTTGAAGCGATTTTCAGTTATCATGAATCGCTACTCTCGAAAGAAGTGCTGGAGGGGAAAAGTGTTCCTCAAGTAAAATAGTGAAAATAAGCTCTCCCGCCGCCGTGAGAATAGCCATATTTCGTATCGCTGAAACGAAAATTACGAACCCTAGTAATTCTGTATCTGCTCGACGGCAATAAAGAGAAAATCCTTCACTCCCTCTAGGTTGAACAATCCGTCACAGAACGATTACAAAAAAGGCAATACACTGGAGAAAATAAACGGAAAAATAACAATAAAAACTATACTTAGCTGTATGATTTTCTAGTCAAGAGGATATTCCTAAATCTTGGCGAATATCCAAAATCCTCTGATTTTTCGTACCACAGCTCTCCCAAGGGAGCCGCCGGCGCCGGGCCGCACACTTCGTTTGAAATCCACCGCAGCACCGCAATCCGTAATCCGCTTCTCGAAAAATTAACCCCCACATATTCAACACTGCTCCTCTACCCCTCGATTCAATCTTTCGCACCTCTGTCTGCACCATTGTCTTCTAACTCCTCCAGCTTCCATTATCCAGTCGAATGGATCGGGTAGTCAAAAACTCTCAGACCACACCGATTATAGAACCTTCCGTCGAACAGATACTTCCTTCCGGCACTTCCTTTATCAAGGCGAAAATCACTTCATTTTTTCAATATTAAAATTTGCACTTTTCGAAGACTGAAAATCCTGCACGTCACCTCAGGTCAACCGCCTACCCAGGCCCGGATTTAAGGGGGGGCAAAGGGGGCAAGTGCCCCGGGCCCCCCGATGAAGGGGGCCCCCCAAGAATCCGAAATACAATTTATATTTTTCAACGAAACAATATGAAATTCACGTGAATGAGCGTTCATATTTTATACAAAGCCCCTATAGCCACAGCTGTTAAGGTGTGGATATTCAGCATGACCATACTAAGGGTGACGCGTTCAATTCCCGGTCGTTCCAAGAACTTTTCGTAAAGGAAAATCCTTGACTTCCTTAGGAAAAGAGTGTCTTCGTGTCTGCCACACGGTATGCACATACGAAATGGTCATTGACAAAGGAAACTCTTTGTTAATAACAGTTCCATAGTTACTGTGGAAGTGCTCATAAAACACTAAGGTAAGAAGCAGTGTCCCAGTGAGGACGTCACACTAAAAAAAGAACTTATAATAGGGATCCTAAAGGTATCTAAACTATGTTTGGCCATTTATCTGGATTTTCTCTTAAGAATAATTCGAAATCAAAAGTTTCATAATTTTTGGTGCAGTATTTGAAAATATGCGATTTTCTCTAAAAACCCTTGAAAGTTCTTATCGAGTGGAAACACTTTCCGTGACTTCAAGTTGCTACAAAAAGTGTCTCTAAGCAGAGTGCAAGAAAGATTAAGCTTTTGAGTAATTGTACATCAATATTAATTTCAATAGTTTCACAAATTTATCTATTATTTCACAATGATTATACAATTATACATACGTTTGTTGATTATGATTATATTTTGGAAACAAATGTCTTATACTTATTTGCATCAGTTCGCTGCTATCATGAAAAAGAAAAGATGATGAATTCTGGAGATGTTTGGGAGTTGAGGCTAGTCTTGAAAACCGAGTGTCCTGGAAACTGTAACTTTCCATATCTTTATGTTTGGTTTTACTGAAGATATTAAGATTTATTGCTACAGTTGCTCCCAAGAGACTAATCTTTATATAATCTGAATTTTGGAATACTTGCCGATCCCGTGCAATCTCAAATAAAGTTGCTGCATGTTTTAGTAGATTTTTAACTGAACGCTAAGTTCTTAAACTTGTATAAATGTTTTCAATTTGGATGAAAGTTTAAAATATATGTACTATCTGACCGAGATGTCATTTACGCTAGCATTTTGACATTTTAGTCAAATATCAAATTAAATATTCGAATAATTTTCTATTTGTCGGAGTTTTGGAGAAGTTCAGATATCAAAAGCTTTCAATATTAGGTCTAAAATAATACATAAGAATAAGAAAAAAACGTAATTGTATAATTCATTTTTTTTTTCGAAATCTTGATTCTGGGGGCCCACTTTTTAGGGTTTGCCCCGGGCCCCCCGAGACCTAAATCCGGCACTGCGCCTACCATGATC
This sequence comes from Aedes albopictus, assembly GCF_035046485.1. Classification (NCBI taxonomy): domain Eukaryota; kingdom Metazoa; phylum Arthropoda; class Insecta; order Diptera; family Culicidae; genus Aedes; species Aedes albopictus. The sequence continues at coordinate 65,504,704 of NC_085138.1, read as the reverse complement.
TCCGCTTGAAACGGTTAACCAGCTATTATCGATGAAGTACTTGTTTTTTTTTCAGATTTGTATATTTTTAAAAAATGATACGAATAATTCTCTCTTCCGGAAAACCTTGCATAATAATATGTCATTGGGCGTTTGATACAATCGTGTAAATAATTTTAGATCAACATGGCAACCGGCACCTTGGCCTAAGAGTCAGAGATTAGTCCCAAATCTTTGTGCTTTGGTTCGGACGGGAAGGAGGCAACCCTCATAACAGCGGTCTAGGACTGTACCACCTACGAATTTGTGCGACTCGCTTAATGCTAATGCTAATGCTAATGCTAATGCTAACATGGCAACCGGCACCCTGGCATGATTCGATTTGATCCGATTGGATCAGGGGTATCCCCGCGTGTAATTTTGTTCCACATTCATCCAGATGCAGGAGCAAAGCAACGAGCACAAAAACAGAAGCCGAGATAAATGAAACATTTCTAACACAACCGCCACCGCCACTTTCCTCTGGGAAACATGTGCGCAGAAATCGTTTCCCATCATCGTTTCCATTCACTTCGTTTTGCTACTTTCCGCATCGGTGAAATGGGAGAAAGAAATATGAGCTTTGATTTGTATACATACATGGGGGCCATAGGAACGTCTTTTCCATTTCCACTTTTTTTTTTGCGGATGGTGTTGTTTTAAAAGCTGTGGAATTCCAGCATGAGAGGAGATTGATTAATGGGAAAATTGTTGGCTGATCATATGAAGCGGAGCGTGTCGGATAATTGCAGGAAAATAGAAAAGGTAAAAGGTTGTGAGGCATGTGTATACATTGTTGTAGCGAATGCTTTCACAATTTTGTGGATTGAAAGGAGTTTTGCGGGACAACCAATTCGAGAAACTCCGAAATCTTAAGCATCCACTCGCGATATGTTCAGTGAGTGTTCGTTAGTTTAGAAAATAAATCGTAAGACATAAACTTCTATCAACCATCAAAATGTTTTATATGATGTTTCCGGTAGTAGAACAGTTTTTTAGTAATACAGGGTGTCTACTCATAAGATTAAATAAAATTCCCTGAGTTTTCCAGGTTTATCTAGGGAGAGTTTTAAAATGTTATTAATTCCAAAATTATCCCAAATTTTATAAAATTTGTATACTTCTCAAAAACTATACAGAAACATCCTCAAAACTAAAGTTAAAAATTTTAAGGAAAGCTGCGCAAGATTTATTATTTATTTTTTTTTTAAATTTAAATTCGTCACAAAATTCCTTTGGGTTAACTGCAAGAAATTGCTTTGACCTTCCCACCTACAATGACATCCGAAGACTCTAAGAAAATCAGGAAAAAACATTCAGGAGTTCAATCAGTAATTCCACAGCATCGTATATCAGTCCCTTGTTTGGTGGATTTCCATTGCAAATGGAACAGATATGCGGCCCACGACAGTATATGAGCGTTAAATTCTATACACAATTTTGAACATGAACTTAGACGTTTGCATTCTGTGCTGGTGGTGCAGTAATGTTGAGATCTCGCTATTCTACCCATGATTCTTCCTTCAAATCCTTCCAGAATTCCTCGTATAATTCATTTCCAGTTCCTCGCAGAGCTTTCCCTTGAAATCAAAGGTTTTCCTTTTCTGGCTTCCTCCAGTTTCCCAAGTATATGAAGAAGTTTTTACGTATTTTCTTCCATAAATAGCTCCTTCCGAGATTTTTCAAGATTTCAGGTTTTTCGAAGTTTTTTAAGGGGTCTCTGCTAGAGTATTTACTAGCGTGGTACAAAAAATCGTTTTCCCCACACCGGTTATTCGATTCATAACCAGATTCTGTGGTCTCTCCCAAAATTTGCGCTAATTTGGGGGAAAATTGAGACTGCACAAGCTCTTCAAAGTTTGTATGGCTACTCTATCAGCTACAACTTTGCCGAAGACTGCATTCAAATCGCATGGCGGACTTTCTTCCATAGTTTTTCGCTGGATTGTTCTCGGAGATCTTTCCAAAATGCTTCCAAAGTTCTTCCAGAGACAGGTTTTCCCGGGATTTCTTTTAAAGGTATTCAAAAACTCTTTATATGCCCTTAATATTTCGTCCTGGGATTAGTCTCAGAACTTTTTTTTTACCTAGATGTCCCAGTTTCTTTGAGAATTTCTTTACAATTTGCTATCCAGATTTCCCAATGAATATTTGCGAAGATTTTCGCGAAATTGGCCGGGATTGTTTAAGATATTTTTCCAGGAATCTCTTATAAGAAATCTCGAGAGTTATCTCAGGAGACATTCTGAGAAAAACTCTTTGAAAAAATCCAGCAAAAGTAGCAGAACTCCCAGAAGGCTCGCCAACAAATCTTAGGAGAAATTCCAGGATAAATTATGAAACACTCTGGGAGACATCCCAAGATCAACACCGGAAGGAACCCTCTGAGAGAAGTCCCGGGAGAAACTCCGAGAGAAATCTCAAAAGAAACCCCGCGAGAATCTTTGGGAAATATACCATCTGAAACTTCTGTAGAAATCCAAGAAGAAACTCTAAAAGAACGCTCTAGGAAATTATTTGAAGAAATCACAGGAAACATCGGAAGAAATCCCAAAAGGAATTCCTGCAGACAATAAGAGAAAAACTCCTTCTGAAAGATTCTCAAGGAAGAATCGCAGAAATAAATGTTAAAATCTTGTGGACAAATGCTGATAGCATTCCGGAAGAATATCCAGAAAAAAATCAAGAAGGAATACCAAGGCAAATGGCATGGAAAAATACAGAAATAATCTTATAAAAAAACTTGGAAGACGTTGCAAGAGGTGTTTCCAAAGAAATTCAAGAAAGAAACCTTGACGGAATTTCTGATAAAAATGTTGTAGCCAATTATCTGGATACATTAACACTACATAATCGAAAACTTTTTCTTTATACCGATGTAGTAAAAACTATTTTCTTTATACACGATGTACCGTCGTTGGGGGTGAGAATGGGTCAAAAAAGGATACTCAAAGATTGTTTGTTAAATAACAAATGAAATTGAAGTCGGAATAACTTTTTATTTGGTATGTATCACGTTATATGAATTGCTTAGTAAACTACAAATGATTGTATATTGACCCAATCTCACCCCTTAGAGGGGGTGAGAATGGGTCAAAGTATTCGAAATCACCTATCTAAGAATATAAATTAATTTTATTGATCATATATAGTAAACCTACTTAAAACACAATGTTATCATGATGAATAAAAGCTTAGGTAATTTTAAAAGATGATTAATCCACTTAAAAGGGCTAATACAACCGAAAAAATGGTTGAAATATGATAAAATAACGTTTGTATACTGTATCACCATTTTAAGCCATCAAAATCATCCTCATTAAGAGTTTCAGCCTCCATGAAAGGAGGGGCGAAGAAAGAATGAAAAATTGATTGTAAAAAAACATGCTAGTTTTTGTATACTGCATAAGAAATGTTTAAACAAACCCTCCGTTATAAACTCTTATGTACATGATCATTGGCCTCTATATTGCTAAAGCAAATCACTCCATCTCAAGATAGGGGGTCGTTCAAATATTATGTTAAGTCTATTATGTGAGCTTACGATATTGCAGTACACTAAAGATTAGCTGATGATTAGAGGAGCTGTCCACACGCATGGGTGTATTGTTATAACTGATTTTAGGCACTAAACGTATTAACACACTCGTTTGACGCTTCTCGACATATTTTTGAAAGATAGCGTGCTTTAGTGAAAATACGGTAAACATGGCACCACTCTATCGTGAAATGGGGACTGGATAACAAGTTGAATTTTTAGTTAAGGTTATGTGCACTCGATAACTTGCTTGACCCAATCTCACCCCCATTCTTAATATTTAGACATAGGGTCGAAAATATTAAGTTTTTAAATAAAAAGAGCAAAGACAGCCCACTTTTTTCAATACATCAACCAGGTCATACCTACAGCTAACCACTTATAAGAAAATTTATGATTAGGTACTTGTGTTAAACATTACGAAGGAGAAATTTTTTCAGAGTGATTTACTAGTAGTTTCATCATATAAGTTTAGCCACAAATTCAACACAAAGACGATTATTGTAAAACATATTATTCTACATCATGACGTGTAAAAACATCTCCCCTTTGAAATAATATAAAGTTTTCAATATAAATTAGCGATAGTTATTGAGCAATTTCAAATTTTATGTTTCTCCGTTTTGACCCAATCTCACCCCCCAGACCCATTGTCACCCCCATCGACGGTAGTAAACTCTTTGGACACTATTTCTGAGTAGATCAAAGTAGACCGCTACTTGTTATGCATATGACCCAATGTTTAATGTGTTTTATCGGTGTAAAATTTCCCAGGGTTTTCCCTGTTAAATAAGATTCCCTGAGGATTCCCGATTTTCCAGCTTTTTCCAGGTAGTAGGCACTCTGTTATAGATATTTGATGTTTGGGGTAGGCAACTTTTTTTTCTCTTACATTATGTTGAAAAAGATTAACATGCTGTAACTTTTTATAGAGTGCATAAAAAATATCACTTTTTACTGATTGTCAACTTTTTACATGTGCAACATTGCCACAAATTCGAGCTCGAACTGTTCTGGTAAAACACTATCAAAAATATTTAGATACTTGATACGACGTTATAAAACATAATATTTTCTCACAACTGTTTGACACTTTCAACCATATCCCTGTCGGGACGGAGCGAAAAAAAGTGCAATCTCCATACAAATAGCTCAAATTTGGCTCTCCAGAACTCTTAGACTTTCCAACAAAATAACAATTATTTTTCCTCATTAGAAAGAACTACTTTTTGTCTTTCGATTTCTAGCATCGACTACCTAAACGGAAAAATATGTGACAGATAAAACTTTTTCATGGTCTACGGTTTTTGTCAAATTTTAATTTGACTTGTTATGGTAAATCTCAGAGGCAACATAAACAAAAGTTTGTTTGCACACATACAAGTATAAGTAATGGCTGAATGATTGAAACAGTTTACATCAGATACAACGAAGGCTAAGCTGATGAACAGATTTTTTCCAACGTTCAAAAAATATCTATGTTGTAATAACTTGTGTAGCATTCATTAATATATTGTAAATAAACGTTAAAAAAAATCATTCAATTTGGTTCACTGGTTTCCGAGTTATGGCAGCTAAAAAAATTTGTGTTAAAAACGATGTTTTACGAGAACGGTTCTAGCTTCGCGAAAGATTAGCCAATCGAGCTCAAATTTGTACAAATGATGCACATATAATAGGTTGACAAACAGTCAAAATTTGATATACTTCGATGCAATCTATGAAAAGTTCCAGCATGTTGAACTTTTTTTATAAGAGAAGAAAAAAGTCGCCTATCCCAAACATTTTAGCCACAACCTGTATCTTGCGTTGTGGTGAATGGGTATAAAATCTTTTAGTAAGAATAAACAGTTTTCTGATAAAAATGTCCTATTAAATCTTTTGATCATCCGAACTCTCGCGCCAAATAGAAAGTCGAAAATTCCAGCTCAATCGGAGAAAAGATAGAATACTTCAGCTCTTCTGATCCTTTTGTTTTTTTTTAAAACTTATTCTTTTATTCGGGCGCCGAATGGGCATAACAGAGCCAAAATCTTTTGTACATTTGCTTACCTTGTTTCTACATTTTTGTAATTTTTATTACTTCAATCAAGGATGGGAACACTCACTTGCAAAAAGTTACACTCACTTGCTATTTTCTCTGCTCAGAAACGTGCAATCAAGAAACGATGTATGGACGTTTTTTGTCTTGTGGTTTGGTCTAAAACTTTTCTGAATAGAGTAGGGGTCATACATGCATACCAAAGTCGTAGCAGCACCGTTAAAACAACTCTTTACGAGGTGAGTGTAATTTACACTCACCTCGTGGAGAGTTGCCTTTGCAGCTCTCTCGCGACTTTGGTATGCGTGTGCGACCGCTACTCTATTCGGCACAGTTTTAGACTAAACCACAAGACAAAAATCGTCCATACATCGTTTTTCGATTGCACGCTTCAGAGCTGAGAAAATAGCAAGTGAATGTAACTCTTTGCAAGTGAGTGTACCCATCCCTGACTTCAATACTATGTAAGTTTGGGGAGCCGCAATCGCGGCCTAAATCCAACCCTTTAAACCATGGCTTCTTCGACACCTGTGGGATGATAGAGTTCAACCATCTACTCACCTCTCCATCTTTTCATTTGTGGTGCCAACTGATCAAGGTCTCCGGACGGGTAAATGCAAAAAAAATGTCGAAGGCGATTTGACGCTCGTAAATATCACCTTCGCTAGCGCCCACCTTAACCAAAGAGTCCGCTTTCTCATTTCCCGGAATCAAGCTATGTGAATGGGTCCCAAGCTATGGTGATTATGTATGAGCGTTTGGACAAAGCTCATAGGAAGTACGCTTAGTAATTACTAATGAGGTAGTCACGGACCACGTTTAATACACCATGGAGTACCCACAGATAATATGATTGTTTCCGGAAGGGTTTTGGAGTGCAGGCATATTGACATAAAAGAGAACAGCTTCCAGTTTATCAAAGGTTTTCAATTTGATCGCGACTCACGTCTACTCAGAGGCATCTCGATTTTTTTTTTGCGTTACACGTGCTCCATTAATATAAGTAACAATAATTTTCTTCTTATATTCTACAGGGGATACTCAAAATAACTGGGACAGGTAAAATTTTCACTTTTCAAAAAATGTTCAACTTGCTGTAACTTTGCGAAAAGGGCATCGAATATTCTCAATTTTTTACTGTGAGTTCATCAACTAGTTGTGTATTAGTGGTCCAACTTTGGAAAAGATCGGGCTTTTTAATATGAAGTTAGAAAGATTCTAGAAAAAGGTATAATTATCCGATAGCCAACTTTGAGATGTTATATCTCCGGATTCAACCAACCGAATGCAAAAAAAATTTGATCATTTATGAATAATATAATGAGCTATTAAAAACTTTTGACTAAACTAAAAAATCTTTACATGAAAGAAAATTAAAACGATTAGATTATTTTTCTAATATAACACCAATTTATCCGAAACTTCATCATCGCTTCAAAATTATGGATAGCAATTATAGTTCATTTAAATTCCCTCTAATTAACCTGAATATATTTATGTTTCGAAGGAAAGCAATCAAACTGAAGGCATTCAATTGAAAAAGTAAAGGGATGCATATGAAAAATAGATAAATTTACTAAAAAAAACATAGAATAAATGAAATCGCTATAACTTTTTTTTATATATAATTTCAAATTAAGCCAAATGTTTTTCAAAGCTCATTATATTAGTCATAAGTGATCAAAATTTCATTGCATTCGGTTCATTGATTCCGGAGATATAACAGCTCAAAGTTGGCTATCGGATAATTATACCCTTTTCTAGAATCTTTCTAACTTCATATTAAAAAGCCCGACCTTTTTCTAGAATCTTTCTTTCTAACTTCATGTAGAAAAGCTCGATTTTTTCCAAAATTGGACCACTGATACACAACTAGGTAATGAACTCACAGTGAAAATTTGAAAATATTTGATACCCTTTTCGAAAAGTTACTGCTAATTGAACATTTTTCGAAAAGTGAAAATTTTACCGGTCCCAGTTATTTTGAGTATCCCCTGTAGTTGAAAAGTATTTGAACGAAAATAAGGTAATAGGTTCATGGAGAAATAAGGTGGGACTCACTTTCCACTTGAGAATTCATATCCCAGAGAGATATTTTTCAAAGTAAGCCCCGCCAAATTCCTCCATAAATCTATTAATTTATTTTCGATTAAATAAACTCAAAAGAAAAAGCAGACTGGCACGCTGTCTCCGACATCCTTAAATTTACTTGATAAAATAAACTAGAAATGAAAATAAAGTCTTCAAATGAATCGAAATGAATCAGGTCCTACTGCAGTTATCGCATCTAATCACACAAACCTAGAACATAATTTCATGCTTAAGGCGTAAACATGATCTTTCAGTTCTACCATACGCTTATCCAAGTACATAAATGTTTATGGCTGATGCTTCCACAGTTCTGTGATGACCGTTTTCTTAAAGGTATTTTATGTTTCATTTTCGGTAGGAATGAATGGATATTTAGTATGAAACACAAAGTCGGATACTAAGCCACTCTTTTAGTAAGCCTGGAATAAGCCAAGGCTTTGACATCTGACTAAATACAGACCATTCTCAAATAAGCGTTTATTCTGAAAGCACGTATTTCACTATCGGATATTAGAGCAGATACTAATACTCTATTTAAAGCAATTGAGTTAAAGTAATGCCACAAACTTTTCTATTCAAATTCATTCTCATCATACTAAACCCGTAACGTGGGTAGATCACCTTGGAATGGTGCATTACGGCGTAAGATATACCACATCAAGTTTGCTATTTTCCTGCCGAAAGTGGGAGCATGGGTTGAAACTTGATGTGCTTTTGTGATGTTTCTGTTTTTTTATGTTTTGACTGTGTTGGAGTAAATCGGTATCGCAGTGTACTGACTACCTCCTTGGAAACCGAAGGTTTCCTTAGCAACCTAAGTTTTCTTTAATAAACAACGGAGCTAGTTTTTCCATTCCTGTTCAAGCTCTCCATCAAGCTAGTTGTAAAATAAATTCGTTCCTCTGTTAAACTTTGCGTTTTACATTTTACTGACCATCAAGAGGTTATGGGCGACACACGCAAGGATTTGGTCCACGGGATCCCGCAGTTCTCGGGCACCGGATTTGATAACTGGCGCTTCAGAGTGGAGAAGTACTTGAAGTCAGTGAATCTGCTGGAGGTGATTGAAAACGATCCTCCGGTAGCAGCGGCCGAGCTGGCGAAGTTCCACGAGCAAGACGGAAAAGCGGCGTACCTTTTGATCTCGTTCATCCACGACGACCTGCTGGACCTCGTCCGGGACAAGGCGACGGCAATGGAAATATGGAGAAGCCTGGAGACCGTGTACGCCAAGAAATCCATCTCGTCGCAAACCTTCGTCAGGAAGCAGCTAGCGAAGCTTAAAATGGCGGAAGGATCATCGGTGAAAAATCATCTCAAGATCTTCGAAGACCTGATTCGACAGCTGAAACTGGCAGGCGCGAAGCTCGAAGAAAACGACGTCGTTTCGCAGCTTTTTGCCACCCTACCTGAATCGTTCGATCCCTTGGTTACTGCACTGGAGAATCTAGGAGAAGAAAACCTGAAGCTGGATGTTGTTCGAGAGCGCCTTCTTGCTGAAGAACTCAAGAAAACCGACCGGCTGTTCGATTCCTCTCAAGAAACCCCTACCGCATTTCATGGTTCGAAGCAGATGTCGAAGTTTGCTGGCAAATGCAACCGTTGTCAAAAGAAGGGACACAAAGCCAAGGACTGTCGCGTGAAAATGGAGTCGGATCACGAGTCGGATGGACGATGCGAAGCAAATGCTGTATCTGGAGGTAAGGCGGTGGTGTTCATGACTGGAAGATGTTCTGCCGAGAGTGAGGGAAAGATGTCCTTCAAGCTGGATTCTGGTGCCTCGGATCATCTTGTCAACGTGAAAAACTGTTTCGTCGACCTCACGAAGCTAAAGCAGCCAGTAGTCATCAACGTGGCTAAGGATGGTCAATCCTTGACGTCGTGGCATCGAGGCACGATAAAGGGCGTCAACGAGGAAGGTACGAGCGTTACCCTGAAGAATGTGCTCTTCGTACCTGGGCTGCGAGGAAATGTCCTATCCGTGAAGAAAATGGCAAAAGCGAACGTGGATGTCACTTTCATGAAGAAGGAAGCTGTCATGAAGTTCGGCGGTGAGCTGATCGGAAAATGTCCAATGCGGGGAGATTTCTACGAGCTCAACTTGTCAATCGATACCGTGGCGGCCAACATGTGTGGAGCTGCCAACGGTAACCTGTGGCACCGTCAGCTGGACCATTTGGGAGAAAAGAACCTACAAGCCCAAATCAAACAAGGAATTGTATCAGGCATTCAAGAGGAGCCAGCCAAAGATGTAAAGTTCGATGAGTGCAGCTTTCCATTCATCACCGAGGTCCGTGAGGAATCTCCGTTGATAGAGGACTACGAAGCTCAAGACGACATGGGAGTCCCTGAACAGTTTGTTCAAAACGAAGCCTTGCCTGATGTAGAAGACATTATTGCTGACGATGAAGACACCGAAGTCGGAGAAGCCGGAGCGCTCCCTTCGCAAATAGACCGTGGTTCAAACCTCGAAATGGTAACCCCGAGGCGCAGCGAACGGGAGCGCGTGATCCCCGGTAAGTTGAAAAATTGTTTCATTGGAAAAATTTTCACTGCCGCGCAGTCCAATTCTACAGATGCTGTCCATCCACCACGCGAAGTTCCAAGAGACCCTGTGGGACGAGGACAGGAGGAACGAACCATTTTCGATGTTCCGGAGGCACATAAGGACATTACTGGACGAGCCGATGAAATCCTCTGGGAGAAACCGATCGACGAAGAGCTGAAGCCACTAGATGGCAATCACGTTTGGCAGCTGGTAGAGCACCTGAACGACGTGGTTCCACCAAAATCGAAGTGTGTCGATGGCGACCCGCAGCGCATGCCGGAGCGGTACTTCTTCTGCAAGCTGGAACGGTCACTTTACGGACTCAAGCGTAGCTCTCATCGTTGGAATAATCAGCTGCAGGACCTGCTTCTAAAGCTGGGCTTCACCCGTTCTCAACACGACTACGACTTGTACACCAGGATCACCGATCGAGGGGGGGTGTACATCATCAAATACGTTGACAGTTTGCTCATCATTGGCGACCGGATGGATCTGGTAAGGGCGATCAAACTTGCACCGGATGGATCTGGTGAGGACGATCAAAAGCTTCAGATGCCGGACTATGGTGAAGTAAATAGCATTTTCGAGGACCTGAAGCAAGTTCGTCCAGGCACGGCATTCACATTGTTCGAAGACAACCGTGGGTGCATAGCGATGGCCACAAACACCGAAATCAAGCGTGTGAAGCACATCGATGTGAAGCACCATTTCCTTCGCGACCATGTGGCACAAGGGCGACTTCAAATCGAAGCAATCGGCACAGCAAACCAGATTGCGGACACGTTCACCAAACCCCTGGAACCTGGACGTTTTCGCGAACTGAGGACCCTCCTAGGACTAACCGATTCAGGGGGGGTGTTGGAGTAAATCGGTATCGCAGTGTACTGACTACCTCCTTGGAAACCGAAGGTTTCCTTAGCAACCTAAGTTTTCTTTAATAAACAACGGAGCTAGTTTTTCCATTCCTGTTCAAGCTCTCCATCAAGCTAGTTGTAAAATAAATTCGTTCCTCTGTTAAACTTTGCGTTTTACATTTTACTGACCATCAAGAGACTGTTACTGCGAACGATTTCTGTTTTTATTTATTTATTTATTGTTTCCTCTCAAGTTTCCTCTTCAATCTTGTGTTTGTCAATCATTGATTGGTTGCCTCAATCCTTCGGCCCCATTCAATAACTTCAGTATTGATATGCAGATGTGTTATTTATATTTTTGTTTTTATATACTAATATACTTTCTTTCAGGAATAGAAAGGTAAGTTCATTTAACAGATCTGTAAACCATCTATCAATAATGTCAACTGCGCTCTAGATTGTCGAATAGAGCTCCTCATAATAATCCCACCCTACTAACACAAATTCCTTATCCTTAACGTCTATGGAGATAGTTTGGGTACCCTGTATTTTCAAGTAGACGTTAAACTAACATTCCTACCCTTTAGTTGCGATTGTAAGGACGTGGCCAGGTATACAATGTGATACCAACTCTAACACGTAAAGAAAGGCGTTAATCCTAAACTTTATTTTCGCGATATTACGTGCTAGATTTTTCAAAACATATGAAGCTGAGCATTGTATAGCCACCCACGATGTGTACAATCGCCTATGCTATGCTAAATTCATTCTCATCATACTATGGTAATTTTTCACTTGGTACAGTTTACAAAACTACTACTATGTAGAACTATTAAATGCTAAAGTGTCTCGAGTATACCAAAGTGGCGAATCCTTGTCGTTTTGACAGATCTCCTGCTCGATTGGAACTATGGGGATGACAGCAAACTGATTGTTCCAATTTTGACGTTTCTCCTCTTTGTTGTATTCAGGCTCGTTATTAAATGCATAACCGCATCCTGGGCCTCCCTGTACGAATATATTTGAAATCTGCCTGCTTTGATTAAACTGAACAACAGCAATTTGAAACAAGTCGACATAATATCTGGCTAACGCAAATAACCGAAATCGCGTAAAAAAGTCGCGTAACTTCGAGAAAATCGTGTGAAACCAAGAATTTAGTGTAATGAAGGGATCATATAATCTGCCAGTGTAGCTGTAGTGTAGCTCTATAACATTATATAACTTTGATTCTTTGGCTAATGTAGATTAACAATATCAAAAAATGAGAAATGAAAGCAAGACTTCAGCGGTTTTCCCGGTAACTATCTGAAATTCCCGGCTTTTTCCCGCTTTTTTCCCGGTCGTTCCGAATTCCAGTCTTTTTCCCGCTTTTCCCGGTTCGGTGGCCACCCTGTTGGCAAAATGACCCATTCGGCCAAATGGCGTTCGGCCAAACGACATTCGGCCAAACGGCATCAGCCAAATGGCTGGGAACCGTATAATCATAGTGCTGTATCCCTTTATAAGCCCGAGAGAACCAGGCACGGAATCCACTTGTTCAACATTGGAATATAAAGTACATGTGGTGTAATGAACAAAAACGTTTTTATTCTCAAAAAATTCGATGGTCGATTTTGTATGAAAAAAAGGTCTAAATTTCAACTTTTTGTCAACAAAGTTTAAAATGTTGTTATTTTGTGATGCGTTTATCAATCATGCTGATTTTTAGACCGGTTATTGCCCTAATATTCATGACTTACTTGTGTGGATTTGAACTCGATTGGATAATTATTTTGGAAGATATGGCAATTTTAGTACATGCCCATTTATTATAGTACTTTTTTTTCAAAAGGATGATTATCTAAAAGTAATGAAAATTCAACTTGATATTTTTGTCCACAAGTAAAAGGAACATAGGCCTTTTATTCCCCTTCATTCGATTTTCAATTCGCTCACCACAACAGAAGTTCGAGCTTATAAACCGTTATGCACTCAAAAATGGCAGTTTTTAAGGAGACATTTTGTTCTAAAAAAGAAAATTCATTTTTGTAATGACTCAAAAAAAAATCATGAGTGCTCACAAAGGCCTAATGTGTCCATCAGTTAAAACAGAAATTGTAAAAAATTTCTTAACAAACAGAAAAAAATATATGTATAAGGTGGCAATATAGTTGCCACTGCCTTATAAAGGGATTCAGAGCGTGAAGGAATCTTGGTCTGCACAAAGTGAGACCCCGCTATTCGATTATTTGTTCATTTTACACTGTGCGATCATGGCGAAAAAAGAAACAGTAAGGGTAAATCTCCAATTATTGTACACCTTAAAAACTCTTCCCATACAAATAAATTTGCGTGAACTAACGGATTGTATTCCAAAGGCAGGCAGTTCTACGTTTGCCGGACCAGCAAGTTTTGTAGGCTAAGGGTTAGGGCTATGGATCGCCAATCCGGAGACGGCGGGTTCGATTCCCGTTCCGGTCGGGAAAATTTTCTCGACTACCTGGGCATAGTGTATCATTGAACTTGCCACACAATGTACAAATTCATGCAATGACAGGCAAAGAAAGCCCTTCATTTAATAACTGTGGAAGTGCTCTTAGAACACTAAGTTGAAGAGATATAAGAGATATAATGATGCAAATCAATCAAAAAATTTCGTGATCAACAGATCACGTCCACAAAAGATGGTTGCAATCATTCAAACTTTACAATATGCTTAAATTAAGATAGAAATAATTATTTTCCTTAACTTTTCGGCTTCCTTGCACCCTATTTCGCCATAGTGTATCAGTTATGGCTAATCCCATATGGGATGCATGTAAATAGTGCGAAGTGTGACCCAAATGAACAAGTCTGTCCATAACCGGTACATGATTCCTATCATTGGCACACGCCGTAATTCATACTTAAAGTAGTTTTGGCTCCATTTCTATATTTCTCCTGAATGTATGAAAACTAATCAATCATTTGACATATCGATGTCATTCGTCGGTCTTCTTCTTATTTTTGTAGAACTAGTTTTCCTTAGGTAGTGCGACCCTATATTCTTTTTTGCAATTTCTAATAGGTTGATGTACCTCACGCAAATCTGCCAGGAAAGGCCTACTTTCCCACACCAAACTAGCAGTGTGGTAATGGTTCATTACGTCACTGATTTGCGTGCGTTGCGTAATGAACCATAACAGCACTGTTTTCAGTTTTGATCAACTTCTTGATGCTTTCTGGACGCAGTTTTGAAAAATTGTGACAACTGTACAGTATAACCTGCTATGATCAAACTTTCTTAAACAAGGCTATGAACATCAGTGTGCAGTTTGATGAAAAAGTTTTGTTAAAAACAATTCTCATGCGGTAATTTATGAAATTGCAAAAAACGTTGTACGCAACTCGGTGCAGAACTCGATTTTTACAGCACTCGTAATTATCCAACTCGGCAAGCCTCGTTGGATACAGTACAACACGTACTGTAAAAATCTTCATTCTGCATCTTGTTGTGTAAACTACTATTACCGCTTAACCTATTTTACAGCACTCTTGTCCACTAATACGACAGCAGCATTTACACTTTCTACAGCGCCCACATCTATTCTATTCTACAATCGAAATGGTTACTTGGTGCATTTTTCACTTTTTAAAGCTTTCCATGGTAGAATAGTGAGCAGGTATGTTGATGTTGTTTCATTTCTAGTCCGGTTAAGGGTCCATTAAGAGTTGTTGTTCACCATCACTAATATGCAAGAATTTAGGTTCGTTAGAGCCATGGGTTCAGAAGAGAGCCAGTGCCAGCCGAGGAGAAGAATAACTGACAATGTATCTGGGCTAGGAATCGACTCAGCTATCCGCTCATGAAGTGAACGTGTAACCTCTGCGCCACGGGCCCCGGCTATTTGGCATACTTATAACGGTTTCGTACCTTTTAATTCCGCTCTATTTTGCTTATCCTATGATAGATACGCGTATTTCAACTACCACTTGTAATCTTCGTTAGTGTCAGTTATCCACTTGGATAAGTGACACTGAGGAAGATTACAAGTGGTAGTCGAAATACAATACAAAGATACTTATAAAGGTTTGATTTTTAAGAATATGACAAACTGTATTAGTATAACCAGAGTGGTAACTAGTTTCTAAGGGTACAGTTAATTAACAAAAAAATTTTGACAGCAAAACTATCTGAAGTTCGATTCCAGCCCCGGCATTTGACCCTCTTCTGAGCTCTCATAATTCTAACGCACCCGGATACTTGGATATCGGTGAACGGCAACTCAATAGGCGACCCCCAAGGGAGCGTCCATAAATTACGTCACGCAAAAATTGCCCAGTTTCAACCCCTCCTCCCCCCTATGTCACACTTTTTGTATGGGAGCTCTGAAAATTTTGTATGGATTGTCACACTTTACTGAACCCCCCCTCCCCCCTAAAAGCGTGACGTAATTTATGGACGTTCCCCAATTGGACTGGAAAGTAACAACAGCCACGCATCAACATCATCATGCTCATCATTCTACCAAGGACAGGCTAGAAAAGTGAAAGCAGCACAATGGCAAACCAGCTCGATATAGTAGAATAGAATAGAATACATTTAGGCGCTGTACAAAGTGTGAGTGCAGCTGCCAATTAGAATCGCTCACGTAGTGCCTTAGTGGACAAAAGAGCTGTCAATTAGTCTAAGTGGTTAGTAAAAAAAAAATATCTGAAAAAGCACGTTCAAAGATTTCAAATCAGTTAAGCTGTGAATATTTTTGGCTTAAGCTAGGAGGTTTATCTTTTTCTGCGAATTGAACAGAAGAGCATAGGAATTCCAGGTTTCAACCTTTTTTTTTCAAAAATAAGCCGCACCCTAGGCCGCACCCAAATGGGTATTCAGGAACACCACACTGTAAATATCTTGGTTCAACTCGCGATCCATATAGAATCTTATGGTAGTTTTCTTCATGTCTCTGGACATAGAATATCTCAATACCGATGTACGAATGCAGATATGGTGGATTTGTTAAAGATATTACCCAGTTTATAATTGTTGCTAAGCTGAGAAGCTGACTCAGTTCCAACTGGAAACAAGAACTGCTTTCAATGACCCAAATCAAAAAGTTAAACAAGAATGTCTAATTAGATACAAACTTAACGCATACTTCAAAAGAAACCAATCTCCAAAAATATCCATAACTCGTTACGTCAATCAGCATGTTCAAGCTCTTCCACTCTAATCGCTCTGTGAAAAATTCCAACACCGCACACTGCTGAGCAGAATCTGCTCAATCTCCTATCAAAGCCATACGAGTATCGATCTCTACTTGCAAAAATCTCCCAAGTCGGGAGTCCCGACGATCGCGCTAAAAATGTGCGAATTTTAATTTTGCACACTCTTGCTCCTCCATCCATTAGGTGGTAGGTATCCCGCGTGCGCGCGTATCATCGCCATCTAACGGTCGTTGATCGTTGGCACAATTACGTCGCGATGGTTCAATAAATATTTATTAATGCATCATGGTTGCTTTACGGTGCGCAGCAGGCGGCTTCCGAAAACCGCACAAAAAATTCGACTATTTATTAGTCTTTTAGCATGTTTCTGCGGCGTTGATTTCGCCTCCAGTTTTCCACTGCGCTGAAGAAAGTGACTCGCAGTAGGGATGGAGCGCAAGTGTTGCATTTTTTGCCCATCAGGTTTTAATTTCCTCGCATTCTGTGGATCGTTCGTCGTCAGAGCGTCGTCGTTAACGAACGGTAAACAATCACACAGTTAATGAACAACGTTTACGAGTGCAAAGCTGCGATTATTTTCGCGGTGCTTAGCGAAGGATCGCACTTTCCTCTATCTGTGGTTGGACTTAATTGCGGTTTATATCAAGTTTGAAGAAGTTAATGTTCATTAGTATGAATATGTGTATATAATTGTTTGAGGGTTGTGAGTGCATGTATGCTCGATATTATCGCGGTTTGCAATATTGTAGTTTTTTATTCGGTAGAAAGAAAAAGTTTTCAATTGCCCATAGAGGCGTAGGTTGACAGAGAAGAGGAAGTTTACTTCAGTAAGCTTGAATGTCTGTTCTTAGGTTAGGGGCGGATCCACTGAATCAAAATTCAACCATCGCGCAGCAATTGACATTTTAATGCAGCTCACCATCAGCATCAAACTAGACAAGCTCATCTGCTACAGCGTAGTGGGTTTAGAACTGAAGTATAAATGAGAAGATTTGTGAATGTGGGTCCAAGTATTTATAATCAGATACCGGATAGCATTAAGAATTCTGCTTCGATTAATGTGTTTAAAAAAAGGAATTACATTAAAACCAATATCCATAACTTTATTATACACTAATAGATAGATAGCAATAGCTAGTTCAACCAACTGCTAAAAACGACCCTTTCAATGAACATCAGTTCATTAGGATTCGTGTAAATCAGACTAATATCAAAGCCTCATGAAATAAATGAAAATGAATGAAAATGAAAATACAATAATGACAACGTCGCAACCTGCATTTATTGCGACAATCCACGCAATGCGACATAAGTTTGTCCCAATTTGAATAGAATAGGGTAATGATCGTGCACCACGAGTTTAGACATTTTTAAGCCTTGCATTGTGATTTTCGAGCGGTAACTTCGAGTCGGTAAACACTGCAACGCTGCTGAAGATCTATCATCTAACAGTTTCGATTTTGGGTTAGTAATAATTGATTATTCACAAGTTGAAAAGCACGCAACAAATTCAGCTTCCGTTTTGTCTGCAACACAAGTTTTCGAGATCATATCATTATCTGTTACCAGTTGGGATAAAGAGTAATCACCGTACCTTCTTTATTGCTTGTTTTATGCCTCTTTTGTATGACAATTCACTTCACTACTTGACACAAATTCCTTCAGGCCATGGGTGCTTTTTTTTTTTTTTTTTTTTTTCCTCATCTGTAGAGCCTTTTAACCACTGCGTCCATTATTTAGGAATATTGTGGTATGACCCATATTTAATTTGGTGCTAGTCAAATATCCTGTCACAATTGAGCTGTGATGGACAGTGGTTGATGTAACACCTGATCCCAACTAGGCACAACTCGTTTTATGAAGTTTATTACCCTGTTGGGATTACTTCGCCAAATTACCAAGGGCTCTAGAAACCCTTTAGCCATGGGTGCTTAAATGCATGCAGTTTCGGACATGCTAGCTACCCCGCATGTCCGGAATGCGCAGACTGCGACGAGACCATGGAGCATACGCCCTTTGAATACCCACGCTTCGTGAAGCAATAGGTCGATTATGCAGGACAAGTGGGATTTCGTTACTTCCACGGTCTCCCGAATCGTACTTGAACTACAGAGAAAATGGCGGGCCAACCAACAGCAAGTTCAGTACTCATCACCACCCTCCCCTACCATCCGGAGGCTTGAATCCCACGTATAGTCTACTTGAGACGTTTCCAGGGGACAGAGGACAACTTAAGGCGGTAGTTGGTGGAACGCTTACCAATAGAGAGTACCTATGTACAGCCAGTTTAGACGTCAAACATGTTAAACATTCCAAGTCAACTTAGTGTTCTTGGAGCACTTCCACAGTTATTAATTGAAGGGCATTCTTTGCCTGCCATTGCATGAATTTGTATATTGTGAGGCAAGTACAATGATACACTATGCCCAGGGAGTCGAGAAAATTTTCCCGACCGTAACGGGAATCGAACCCGCCGTCTCCGGATTGGTGATCCATAGCCTTAACCACTAGGCTAACTGGAGACCCATATTTTCATTATAATCCTTGGTACAAAACTAGAGTCCTGTCAAATTGTCAGCCATTTCGGTGGTGATTTAATGGTGGCCCAAAAGTAAAATAGTTTTATACGGAAATTACTATAGAGAACTTTCAAAAAAGGTTCTCCACGTTGTAAAGCAATTACACATGGATGAAGTTATAGGCTCAAAGTCAAATTGAATTTTTCAGATCTCAATGATGAATGTTGCCGAAGACCGCAATCTATTGTACATTGTACACTGTGGTGCATAATTGAACGGACACACGGCGGTTTTCATACAAATTGGCCAAGTCTCTCTCTCTCTCTTCTTGGCGTAACGTCCTCACTGGGACAAAGCCTGCTTCTCAGCTTAGTGTTCTATGAGCACTTCCACAGTTATTAACTGAGAGCTTCCTCTGCCAATGACCATTTTGCATGCGTATATCGTGTGGCAGGCACGAAGATACTGTATGCCCAAGGAAGTCAAGGAAATTTCCTTTACGAAAAGATCCTGGACCAACCGGGATTCGAACCCGTCACCCTCAGTATGGTCATGCTGAATACCCGTGCGTTTACCGCCTTGGCTATATTGGCCAAGTTTGAGATGCTATAGCTATGGTTTTTTTTATGGAATGAGATCATTTTTGACACTAAACTGAAAATATGCTAAATTTAACGTATATGGAGTACAAATTGTTTTCGTACACAGGTCTTGGCGTGATTTACGTGCGTGCCGCTGTCCGATCTCTTTTGCACTATTTTCAACACCTTGCCACTCCCAGACGTGTACTTTGTACGCGGAAAATCCAACATATTTGTAGGTCCGTGCCAAGATTTCAGCTCAATCCACCAAAGCATAGTTATAGCATCTCAAACTTGGCATCTCAAACTTGGCAATTTTGTGTAAAAATGGGCGTTTGTCCGATCAATTATGCACCACAGTGTAGCAAGCTGAATCATTTGTATGTAACAGCTGGGTAAATCTTGTTGAGACCGGCCCACTATTTACACCTTGTCATCAAAAATGTTTAAGGTCCCGATTTTCTGAAGTCCTCGCTAAAAAAGTAAGGAAAATGCAATTGGTTACTCAAACGGATTGACCCCCCGTTAGTTAGAGCCACAACAATTTCTGCAGATCCCTCGATTTTGGTCAAATGGTGGCCTGAAGGTGGGCAACTTTCTTTGAAAACAACCCCAAAATTTTAGGAAAAAAGCTTTTTGGATTGCGGAAAACCTACAGTGAATGATTGAAACAGTGTGATGAGTCATCGAAGATAAATGGCTTTGATCATTGTACGACATTTCCTCGAAAACCAGTTCCTCGAAAGTTTATCCCCTGAACAAACCGTTTCCCCGAATAGACAGTTTTGAAATGAAAAGTCAATGAAATTCAATATGTTTGACAAATAGATTTGAAACTAGGCAATCTTCAGAGCTTTTGTAAAACAATGTATCAAAGCCAATCATGACGGAAGTAACATTTAGCATTACAGTACTTTTTCGATTATATCACGAATGAAAATTTTTTTTGCGTGATATATTGGAGCGTGATATAATTGAAACATCTTTTTCCAAAGGCGTTTATTAATCAAAATACACTTGCACACAAAAAAATCAAACAAAAAAACGAACAAAATATCAAACCCGGTAATGGAAGTCTAATATTCTTGTATGTAATTATTTTTTAATGTCTCTGAAAATAATGGAGGTATTATTTGCACTTCTACACCATAGTTTTTGAACTTCATGCTTCCATATGTTGTCGATTTTCAATCTTTACACAGCAAAATAAAGATAATTGCTTAAATTTATCGTCGAGTACTTAACATTTTCAAAAGTGTTTCCAGAAGGTTTGGAATTTCTGGTTGAAAAATCAAAATTTGACATTTTTGCGATGTTGTCGCGTTACGCTTTGTTGTACAATTGTCTCGAAGTTTAAAGGTTCTGTCTTTAATTTCTGATCGTTCGATATGCTTGTTGGCATTAATTGAACAGCATATCAACTTAAAAAATCCGATAAATTTTTAAAATGTTAGTTATCCCTTCGGAAGTGAAGTGAAACCGTAGGTCCTGGCATGAACGAGCCCCGGATTGTAAAGTTTGTAATAATAATTAAATTACAAAAATAAAAATGAAATCAAAGCATGTTTCTAACGGAAAACGCTTTTTTCTTCTACTTCTTCTTTGTGGCTTTACGTTCCCAATGGAACTAGGGCTGCCTCTCTTCAGCTTAGTGTTCTTTGAGTACTACCACAGTTATTATTTGAAGGGCTTTCTTTGCCTGCCATTGTATGAATTTGTATATTGTGGGGCAAGTACAATTATACACTTTGCATAGGAAAGTCTAGAAAAGTTCCCGACCGGAATGGGAAATCCAACCCGCCGTCTCTGAATTGGCGATCGAAAACCTTATGACGATGCATGTATCCTATATAGTTTGGAATATGTGCTGGGCGATATTGGTATTGACTATCATAGCGTGAAATAATCGAAAAAAATAGCGCGCTAGAATCGAGTGTGATATAATGGAGCGTGATTAAATAGAATCGTGACAAAATCGAAAAACCACTGTATAATTTCTGCAGAAAATATCAGTAGTCAGATTGTCGACAATATTTTGACTAAATATTTTGACAGAACAGTAGATGTTGGATGAAAATAGAAACTCTAATGAAGATTTCTGCTATAACGCCTATGAACAATCAGGGGATTCTCTAAACAACTTAAACCTCTGCGTTAATTTTTTTTCCTGCGTAAACGTCGCAATCACCAAGGCAATCTTTAAAACATTTCAAAAAGCAAAAAAATCAAGCCTTACCCAGCTATTTACACTATTTAGCGAATCCCCTTAATAATAAATATTTTAGCCGTCAAAATACTGATGATTAATTGGACAGTTTAACTTGAAAGCTAACTTGAAAGAACAGCCTGTGTTTGAAAGAAGGGAAATTGTATGGTAAGAAAGATTATCAATCAGGCAAATAAAACGGAGTTAGGTCATTAGACCAAAATGGGTCATCAGGCCGAAAAAGTTTAAAACCAAAAACGGGCAGACTAGGTAAATGGTTTGAATTTGTTACTGTTATATGCATGTACCTCGGAAGA
Source organism: Aedes albopictus (assembly GCF_035046485.1). Classification (NCBI taxonomy): domain Eukaryota; kingdom Metazoa; phylum Arthropoda; class Insecta; order Diptera; family Culicidae; genus Aedes; species Aedes albopictus. The sequence goes on along the minus strand of NC_085138.1, from coordinate 65,482,807 downwards.
ACAGCCTATTTTTGAAAGACGGAAACATCTGTGATGGAAGAGATGGCCACCAATAAAATATCTAATAGTACAACTTGAAATACCCAGCTATTATGAGAAGAGGGTGAATAAGAAAAGGCAGTTTGACATTCAAAAGAAAAGCCTCTTCTCTATGGAATGTAAATTTATCATGGATCAGTCAGTAGTTCAATAAATTATTACTCTCAATGAAATATGCAATAGTACAACTCGAAACCACTGCGTATTGGAGGGAAAATCTCAGCAAATTGACCATCAATATTTCCGTATACTATTACATCAAATCCGAAAAATCATCCATGTGAGAAATGGGCATTTTTTTAATTATCGTACAAATTGGGCCGAAGGGTCTTAGATTTTCATGAAACTTTTTCCACAGGCAGGGCTCAGGGATAAATGAATAAAAAAAATCAGGGACGCCTGTTTTCCCGGAAAACTTCTCAAGAACGAAGCATTGTAGAAACAGTTTTTTTTTGAGAAATAAAAGCAAATTTTCTCAGAAATAAAAAAAAATATGAACTGGACAAATTTTTCCATAAAATTTTTTCACAGTTGAGAAAATGCGTAAAGAAAAGCCGGAAAAACTATGTCCGAACTCGAGGAAAATTTTCAAAAAAAAAAAATATTGAGAAGGATTTTTCATAAGATTTTTTAGTTTTTGAGTTACGGCCAATTTTGTAAAAAATGAAATGTGAAAAAAAAGCTTATAAAATTACCTTCATTCCACCTGAGTTTTCCGGGAAAATTTTTCTTATTTTTTTTTGATCATATATCTATGAACCCTGCCTGTGGAAAAAGTTTCATGAAAATCTGAGACCCTTCGGCCCAAACCCGTACGATAATAAAAAAAAAACCCCAAATGGAAAATGCATCAACGAGTAAAATAAAATCATGAAAGGTTTTCCCAGAATCCATGCTTCATGAAATTACATGATAGACCAGACTCGAGGACTGTGCAAAAGTCAAAGGGACTCAAAACATCTTCATGGACTTCGAATACGTATTTTAACATCATTTATGAAGACCTATTCGGCTTAACTCTTTGGAGACGGTATTTTCGGCTTTATGGATGCAACCTTGCTGGTCCAAATCACGTTTGTAAAGGTCGATTTTATTGGCTGGGCTAATGTGACCCATCCGTCTCCAAAGGGTTGACGTACTTTGCCCCCTTCTATTCGACTTATTTCGGCTTAAGTGTCCTAATTTTCAGAAAAATTGTACGTTCGGGGGAAAAAATAGGGGAAACTGCATTCTATTGGAACTGGTTTTCGGAGAAATGTCGCACAATCGGCTTCGATTGGAGCCGGTTGTATGAGAGCCTGCATCTTATTAAAATTTTTATTTAAACGAAAAAATTTCAAAAATTGGAATAATTTGCAAACGAATCATCCGCAAATTGCCAACTAACTTAACATAATTGGGTTCAGTTGACAGTTTTACTATTGAAACAAATTTGAACTATCCATGACGAATAATGAATGTGGGCCTGACAATAATCAACTTCACCCTGATGATTAACTACACCCCAGATTACAATACTCGATTTTTGAAGAAATCCTTGAAATCCTTGAAAATATTGCATTCCAAAAATTTCAGCGATCAAAGCTTATAAAATCTCTGGGGTTTCCGTTGAATACCTCTGAGAAATCCTTCAAGGAATTCAGAATGAATCATTGGAAGATTCAATAAAAGAATACTTAGGATAATTTGTGAACAAATCGTGGGGCATTCTCGAAATTTCTCGAAAAAAATCTGTAGAAATCTTGGAAAAAATGGTGGAGGAACCTCTGTATGAATTTCCGGACAAATTCGTGAAGCAACTTATCAAGGATTTTCTAAATGGTTTCTCTGGAAAAGCTCGTGGAAGAGTTTATGAAGAAATGTTTCTTCAAAAATTCATGATGCAACCCTTACAGGAATTCCCGAAGAATCTGTAAGAATCGCCAGAGAAATTCCTGGAAAAATGCTTGAAGGTGTTGCCCATGAAATGTTTGGTGCTTTTCACGTAAATCGGAGGCCTACTTGAAGGAATTTTTGGAGAACTTCCTGAAGAAATTTGAGGAGAAGTCGTGAACGACTTCTTGTAGGAATTTCTGATGAAATTGCCAGTGGAATTGCCGAAGTAAGTATCCCACCCCGATCACTCACCTTTAATACTGTGAAGAAAAGCACAAACGTCGCGACCAAAGATCGCGATCCTCTGCCCATGGTGACTGTTGTGTGTGTGTTTACTCCTTTTGCCGTGAGTTATGTATGCTCACTTTCCAGCACGGAGAAGATCGTGCTGTTGACTTAGATTAGAACTGGCTGGTGCGGGAGGAGGGGTGGTGGGTTAGAGTCTTAACACTTTCGGCAACTATGTAAAGGGCTTTCTATATGGGAAAGGATAAGGACGGGAAGCCGATCTTGTGGTCGGCTTCAGGTACCAGGGGGAAGGGGAGGACAACGATCAATCCAACCGGGTTGTGCCGGATTCGCGCGGGATGTTCTGTAATTAAATGAAGAAGGTGAAGATTTAGGTTAGTCATTGATTATACATATGATTTTATTGTTTGTTATCTGACTGCTGTTTTATATATTTTGAGGAAGTGTGTTTTCATATGATTTTGTTTTGATTACATTTTGACGCCAACCTGTGATTCAAAAATATATTATTTTATCATGAATGCATAGGTTTTTAGTTTTACCATATTAATTGTATCACATTGTAAAATGATTTATGATTCCACAAAACATTTCGTTTGCTTTATTTTATTAATATCTGTTTTATTTTGCTTCTCTCAATTCCAAGTAATTTATTAAGTAAACAATGGCTTTTTCATCGTCCATATACTCATTCTGGTGGGAATCGGCTGTCTTTGTAAACCTTAATTACCATAACTCGCTTTCAATCGTAAATTGTTGGCCTTCACCAATTGAGCTCGGCACACACACACCTGCTTCTGCGCAATCACCTGAATCCGAACCCCGCCCCAAATAATGATCGACCGCTTTCATCAGATCTGGATCTACCTCACCAGAATCTTCTTGGCCGCGGCAAATTAGTGCCAATAAATGGACCATTAACGCGCAAGCCTCTTTTACTCGCGTATGTGCGTCGTAATGTGCGGCGGCCATTTAACACACAAAACCACAATAAAAAAAAACCTCCCGATCGAGACCATGATATCTTGTTCACCACCAGCCAGCCAGCAGCGCTAACGGCTCAACCTTATTTCGGCGGGTGCTTCTTCGTTTCCTAATCTCGCGCGCGCAATCGAGGTTGAATGTTTTGGTTTTCGTTTTCGGGTTTTGGATGGACGCGAATGGAACTGCACGTGATAAGAAGAAATCCACCACAGACAGACGGAGAGGCAGGCAAGAGCTTCAGTAACGGCATTTCCCGGCATTGACCGACCATCATGGGGCCATCCATGGTGTTTGGTAGCCTAATAACCAGTCATTTTCCGGCGGGGGGTTCGGCGCTACCTATGGGGGAATCGGTGTAATATGCGGCGTTGGGAGCTAAACGATCCACCTGCACGGTTATAGGAGAAATGATGGCTTGTTCTTAACCTGTTTCGAAGTTTACTCCTGGTATAACAATGCACTACTACATGACACATTTTTATGTAAAAAGTTAGACCTCAAACACTAAGAATACCATACAGTTTTAACCCTCAAGCGATCGCGAGTTTGTATTTCGCACAACACGTTGAGAAAATCTCGCTTTTTGTATTCAGCATTAGCGTGGTGCTGGTGGTCGAAGCCCAACCACGCGAGTTACGGAAGGATAATAGTAAAACATAAGAATTTGCATAACGTGGCAGTAATCGTATACATCGTTGCAACATCGTTTAAACATACATTTATTATTCAGATTTAAGCGTAATAATAAAAAATGCCATCAATAAAATAGAAGAAATAAATCTAAGCAATAGCAAAATGACAAACATTCAAAACAGATAAAAACATTTTAACAGTGAATTATACTGAGTGGTTCTCAAGTTTGTAAACAATCCATAGTGCATTTCATATTGCTTTTTTTAATTTTTTTCCTGATTTCGAAATACTGATGATTAAACTGTTGAATTTGTATGTACATAAAACAATGTTACCTTATCAGTAAGGGAATGCGGTATTCCGAATTATTTCGCCAATTACATCTTGAAGCGAAACTCTACGGATTTAACTAGGCGAAATTTCTTATTTATTTTAATTTCGTTTCATCAAACTCTAAATACTTCGCCTTTAATGAAAAAAATAAATAAATTTTGACAAAGGTAAACGGAAACCACAAAATTACTGATAAATTTCGGAAATAAGTTTCCGTTGCTTAAAAATCTTGTTCATCTAAAGTTACTTTGAGGACCCGTATATTCTTATTCTAATCATATTCACTCCTCTTTGTTGGAACGAATCGAGTAAGATGTTGTCATGATCAAACACGTAACCCCATCACCAGTGGGATGTGATACGTAAGTCGCTTCACATTGTTACTTGTAGCTGTTCGTTCGCAGTTCGGATAGGAAGCGAATGAATGAATAATGAATGATGAAAAATGACAAAGAGCGATCGAATCGGCTATTATCATGATTAGGAGCGAATTTCTGCATGCAATGCCTACATTTTTTATTTATTGTTGTAGAAATGCTAGATTAGCAATGAAAATAATCGATATTTTTCGAAAACGTGAAAAATCATATTCACCATATCACTTGTATCAATCACGAATCGCATCGTCGATCGATCACCTGCGATCGTGGCTTCCAACCGTTCGCCGGAGTTTGCTATCATCACTGACAAGCAGACACACAAACAAAAGCGGCAACCGCACGCTCCTGTCTGACTTCGAATGTGAATGAAAATGCAAAGTGGTAATCAGGAACCCTGCTTATGTGTTACTAAAATATCTCGAGTCTACTGTATTCCTTAGTATGGTCTACAATCCCAACGTAAGATCTCGATGATTAGCTATGCTTTTGACGCATGAGGTATACTGATGAAAATTATTAATTTCAGTTTTTTTTGTAGTATATTTTTGACAGAATCTTGTATAAGCTTCCAAGAAAAATGTCCGGCGGACCTTTAATAATATTTTAGTGGTGGTGAGAGGTAAACATTTATTAAAAAAAAATGTTATTTTGGAGAATCTTTTGTTTTGTTTTTATCTACTATATTTACGCACTTCTTAGTTCAAGAATAGGTTACCACAGGACCCAAAGTTGTTTCCTTTACGAATGAAAATATCACATTTTGTAAATTTGTCAGGAGTGGGAGTCGATCCCAGATCTTCGTCGTAAATGGCATACATCAAGTTTGCTTCATGTTGAAAATTGACTCCAGACCTATCTGGTAAAATTCCAAAGTATTCCACTGGAAATTCCTTCTAGAGGTACCTCCAAGAGGGCCCATATAACCGAGGCGGTAAACGCTCGGGTATTCAGCATGACTATGCTGAGGGTGACGGGTTCGATTCCCGGTCGGTCCAGGATCTTTTTGTAATGGAAATTTCCTTGACTTCCTTGGGCATAGAGTATATTCGTGCCTGCCACACGATATACGCATGCAAAATGGTCATTGGCAGAGGAAGCTCTCAGTTAATAACTGTGGAAGTGCTCATAGAACACTAAGAGAACTGGCACTGAGAAGCAGGCTTTGTCCCAATGAGGACGTTACGCCAAGAAGAGAGAGAGATACCTCCAAGAAGTCCTTCTGAGAATTCCTTCAGGAACTTCATCTGGCATTTATCAAAGTTGAGTACAAAAAATATAGAAAAAAAAATCGATATAAAGAAGAGTACAAATGCCAGCTTCCTGATGAAACATTCTGTAAAGAACGGCGGAGTCTTCTTCACATTCATTTAGGCAACTTCCGGTGTAATGGCTTGCACTATATAAAATTGTATGATCTTAGCTTTGGAAGAAGATTGTCCCTGTTGTGGATGGAGCATAAGTTTTCAGCTTACGGGTCCATTCATTCCAATTTGGCCTCTCACACAAAGTCATGTTGAATATATTTACAATGTTTTACTAAACGAATCACATTGGGTTGGCCGCCTACAGGACTATGTTACCGTGCTGCAATGAATGGTAGACCTTTATCATACACCATCATCCTTCATGATTTATGTGGGGTGTGAATATAGTTTACTGTTATTCCCCTAGCGTGTCCGTCCCTTAGCAGGCATCAGTGACAGCCACCACCATGACGACGTGGTCAGTGTGTAAGCCGCCTCATTGAGAAAGGAGCTTTGACGAAGCAAGTTTCCTTCATCGTGTGGTTCTGGATTAGGCCAAGTGATTCTACTGTAGTCTGTTAAGATGGCGGGGCACGGATTGACCCAGTGAGTTACGCAATATTCACAATTTCCAACTGGACATTACTATAGGAATTCCTTCTGAGGTTTCCTCCAAGAACTCTTCTTGGGAATTCCTTCACGAATGTCGTTTGTGGATTCCTCAATATTCCTATATGGATCCCTCATGAGAATTTTTCCTGGAATTCTTTCAAAAGCTCCTTTAGAGATTCCTACACGAGCTTAGTCTGGGATTCCTCAGAGAATTCCTTCTGGGGATTGATCCAGGAGTTAGATCGGGGGAATCTTGGTGTTTCCCAGTAGGAACTTCTGGAGAACTTCCAGAAATATCTCCTAAAAAACTTTTTGATTGAAGATTTTCCACAAATAACTTTTGGTGTTTTTTGTTTAAGAAAAAAAAAACTTTTAGATGATTCCCAGAAAGAATACCTGGAGGATTTCCTGAGGGAACTCTTGGACAACACCCAGTAGGAAATCCTGGAGTATTTCTAAAGAATGTTTCTAAAGACAAGCGGGGAATGCAGCAGAAGCTCTTTGATGTATTCAAGAACAAGAGTTGGTGGCATCATTACGATGATCATCTCAATGGCGACGTTGTAAGCACCGAAGGTGGCGTGGTAAAAGATCTATGAGTACGTGCGCGGGACGTAAGATTTCCAGCCTCTAACTTCCAAGAGATTGAGGAGGAGGTTAGCCGGTTGAAAAATAACAAAGCCGCTAGAGCAGATCAACTACCAAGCGAGCTACTAACATATGGCGGAGGAGCACTGGTGAGAGCACTACAATGGGTCATTACCAAGATTTGGGAGGAGGAAGTATTACCGGAGGAATGGTTGGAAGGTATTGTGTGTCCCATCTACAAAAAAGGTGATAAGTTGGATTACGATACTCAAATTTTATGCCGCTATTTATCACCGATTGCAAGAGGGTTCGTGGGGCAATATCAGGCTAGATTCATGGGTGAACGCGCTACAACGGACAAGATGTTCAGCATCTACCAGGTGTTGCAGAAATGCCGCGTATACAACGTGTCCACTAGGGTGGTTCAAGATTATATGGAGAAAACCACTTAGCAAAAATTTTGATAGGCCCCATTCCCATTTCATTCTATATGATGCAACGAAGCTCCGGTCCAATTTTCAGCCAAATCCGTCAACATTTGGGCGGGGCTATTCATGTTTGAAGTTTGTATGGGAGAATTGATCGAAATACATGGGAAAACTGCAGGTTATTTTCCAGGCGATTTTAAAATATGTTCCCAAACTCCGAATGTTTTCTAATTCAACTCATTTATAGAAAAATAAGTCCTGATGAACCTGCCGAAAACCAGAAATCAATCGAAAACGGTCCGATGAAGTTATTACGGTTTAAATCTGCATATGTCTGGTCTTGTTTCCTACGGGGCCTAACATGCTTACATTTTTTAAACTTGACCAAAGCCAAACCCATGACGAGTAGGCGGCATATTCTTTGTTTATAATATGTTCTACGACAAGGATGACAGCTGTCTTCTGTGCCTCATTGCAGTTTAGTAATGAGGGTCAAATTGAAGCCCCTTTTTTTAACCTGGGAATTTGATTTGATAGGCATCGAGATCACCTGGCAATAATCCAACCGAATCATGTACTATCTGACAGATTACTGTGTGTATTGATGTAAGGAAAGTCCTTGGCCAAATCTCAAAACAAAGATGAGAATCAATCAAGGTTAAACATAACATGTCTTTCCCTTCGTTTAGATAGAATTCTTCCCGACAAGTATAAAAACCGATACCTAAGAGTTATCGTGTCCCAATATTCAGATTTTAATTATCTTTGTGTTGCTATTTCGAGCAGAAAATAGTGTATTCAAGGGTTTTGCATTTCGGACTTCAATAGGTATTAAGAAATAATTTAAAAATTTGCAATTTCCAGTCAACATAATGAGTTTCTTTTCGCGTTCAAACATTGCAATCTGCCTCAGATTTTTTATTATACGTAGTTACTTATTCCACACTAATTGGTTGCAGTTCTAAGTTTTAGGTACACGTAGAATTAAAATGTGTGTAAACGGTGTAAGTGCGTAGCTCATTAGGTCATCTCTAAGGCGAAGAAAAATGAAGTGAAATATAAACGTTTATCAAAGAAAACATCGATGACTGAAAAACCATACGTTACAGATTTTAAATTCAAACAACCTTACATTATTAAAAAAAATAGTTTATTAAAAAATAATTCACAAGTCAGGATCAGTTTACTGTTTCAATTGCGGTCACAATCCCCTGGGCATCGGAATACTCTGGCTGAAGGTGCCGTTCTTCTGCAGATGTTTTCCATCTTGGACGCGTGCATTTCAGTGCAAAAAAAAATGCCATTGATATCATTTCCTCCGTCCTTCTCGAACAACTTATGCACTCCATAATTAGAGTTGATCAATACCTAGAAAGCAGTCGAAAGATTCTTAAGTTTCCTAATGATGAATTTCAATGAATTACTTACTTTATACGATAATTTTTCTTACACTTATACTGAATTGAAGCACCTCCTTAATTTAAGATATGATATGAATGATTATGACACTTTGAATATCAACATTCTGGGCCGCCTACTCATCATAGATATGGCTTTGGTCAGGTTGAAACAATGAAACCATTAGGCCCCGTAGGAAACACGATCAGACATATGCAGGTTAAAACCGTTATAACTTCACCGGACCGCTTTCGACTGACTTCTGGTTTTCGGCAGGTTCATCAGAACATATTTTTCTATAAACGAGTTGAATTAGAGGACTGTTGAAGTTGGGGAACATATTTTAAAACCACCTGGAAAAGAACATGCAGCTTCCCCATGTATTTCGATCAATTCTCCCATACAAACTTCACAGATGAATAGCACCGCCCAAATGTTGACGGATTTGGCTGAAAATTGGACCAGAGCTTCGTTGCAACATATAGAATGAAATGAGAAGGGTGCCCATCAAAATTTCTGTTAAGTGGTATTTTGAGCCACGCTAGTGTCCACACATCACTTGATCATCGATTTTAATTCGACGTATCATACAAACGATCGAGACCAGCTGCGTCCGTGCCTAGCTCTCGACGTATACTATTATGTGTTCAGTTCAAAACCGAATTGGCGACATTTTTTCTTTTACTTCCGTTGCTTTTGCCTTGCGTTAAACACAATGTCGGAAGTGGTGCGCTGTAAAGCGCGTCACTTCCGACACTGTGTTTAACGCAAGACAAAAGCAGCGGAAGCAAAAAAAAAAAGTGTCGCTAATTCGGTTTTAAACTCACACTTTTTGGCTCACATTTTCATCCTACGAAAAACAAAGAATTGGATCGTTGTTTGGCTTGTTTCACATTTTTGTATTTTTTGTTTAAACACAAAAAGAACGGAATGAATCGGTGCGGCAACCGCTTGTTTTCGAATAAGATGAATATCGGAGCGTGAGATCACTGTTGGCACATACCTTAGCTACCAAAGGATTCATTTGCCCCATCTACACAGATACCCTAGATAGTGGGCATAAACACGAGTGTGTTGTGGATTGGCGTCTAAGCCGAAAGAGAGATGGGTTTGTGAAAAACGAGTGTTCATGATGTGGCTTCGGAGCAGAGCTGCCATATTACAGGATTGTATACGAAAAGAATTTTGCACCCCCTCGTTTACACTAGTTCACAGGATTTTTGAAATCGGTAAGCTGATGATCGTTTTTGGTGTAGAATCATGCCCTGAGTTCGAAAACGCGAAGGAAAAAAAAATACAGTAGAGCGGAAATTTTTTCGACTTTCCATACAAGGTTGATGATTTGAAATTGGTTTTTGTTCTATTTTTAAGGAAAGTCGCTCACTTCATACATCTCATTCTCTGTAACCAATGCTCCGATTGAGCTGAATTTTTTACTGTAACTCGCCTACATATGACATGTCAAATAAACATTGAGAAAGAATTTTTAAATTGTTTTTTTTTTTGCTCATTGAAAAAAAAAAACACATTTCTTCATATATTTTTGGAAATTTTGCTAAAATTTAAGGAGATCGTCCACAAATCTTGCCAATATCTTGAATATCATCAATCTGAAAGCAAAACCTGCATTCAGATGATCAAATGGTATTATATTTAGCTTTTTATTCATGGAAAAAAGATTTAAAATTGGCTGAACGAAACGCGAGATATTTGAATTTAAGTAAATTTCATATTTTACAAAGTTGTCAAACTCGATATTGAGCTAAGGAGTGTATCGTAAAGTAGTTGAAAATGTTTAAAATAGTTTCAAAAATAGTTTAATACAACTTTTAAGTAATTTTATTTTTGGAGATACTGTACAAATCCTTGAAAAAAGAAGTGGCTTTAATGATTTTCTAAAAATGTGCTTTTAACTGGGTTTTCAACCTAGAATACTGAACGCATGTTTTTAAATTTTTGCACACCTTCTTAAAAAATGAAATTGCGAAGAAAGTTCTATAAAGTTCGAAAATTATTAACTTTTTTGTGAAAATATAATAAGCTCTAGAATCCTCATGATATAGGCAAATTATTTTTTTCAAGAAAAATCTCCACTGCATTTAAGCGCAATTCTTAGAAATGAAAAAAAGGCCATTTTTGAGGAACCCCTTTTTTCTATGCTTCTCCAAATCATGTTTACGCAAATAAAAAATACAATTAATGAAAAATTCGCATTTTCTTAAAAAGGGTATGTTTTTTAATTTATGGACGAGTAAGTTAGGGCAAAAAATAGAATTTTATAACCTTTTAAGATATTAAAAGCAGAACTTCAAAGTTTGACAAAAATAGACGTTTTTTGGAGTGAACCGTTTTGTAGATATAGGAGATTCTTCTATCGAAAATATGAATTTTGAAAGTCGGCGTTGAATGATATGTTATGTGTACATAACTGTTAACAAGCATAAATATTTTCCAGATTTTTTATCGTACAAATTTTACTCGCTACAGATTTTTGAAATGTTTAAAAATCTTAACAAAATTGCATTTTGTGCAGATTTTTATTTTGTGAGGTGTATTCATTAAACCATATTTTCAATAATACTAAACATTTTCCAAATTTTTCCAAGCTGTTCTAAACTTATCTATATTGCGAAAATATCATAGAAGAATCGACATGAAAAGATCAATCCAGCTTCGAGATAGAGCATCCTGAACATTTTCAACTACTTTCCGATACACTCCTTAAAACTCAAAAACTGTTCTAACTTAAAATTTTTTGAAGTACGGTTTCGAAATCAGCGCTAAACTATGCTTCAAAAATTTTGGCCGTTGACAGAAGTTCACGACTTTCGTTTTATTTCGTAAACTAGTGTTATTTTCAAACTGCAAGGCAATGGGACAAGATTGTTAACTCAAAAAATAGCATATTTTTGACACTATTTTTTAAGCTTACAGCTCTAGTGAAATATTTTAAGATAGTAGAATAAAAGAGGGGGTTCCACCTTTTTTCGTGGTATGAATCTAAGCTTCTAATGCACCCCTCGATTTCAAATTTTGTCTGGACGTTCATAGTAACTTGAAATATGAACTGTAAAAAAAATATTTCTGAGCAAAACTTGTTAAAATATCGCAAAATTTCCTAAAAAAAATATCTAACTGCGTTTTTTTTTTATTATTTTTTAAAAGAAATATTTTGAGCAAACAGTTTATTCAGAAAAGTTGATAAGTCTCAACTTTGTAGAAAAACATATTGCTCTTAATATTGAAATTTCGGAATCATTCCAAAATCAAAATTGTTTGATCTTTTTTTTTAAATGAAATATTAGCGATGACTTTTAAAATCTTGCATGTAACAGAACAAGTTAAATTTCAAGCTATTAAGAGAATCCAATTGATTGAATTTGAAGTCAAACTGTACTCTAAAAGCTCAAATTTAGAGGATCAAACTTGAGCATTTTGTATAAAAATCGATCAATGCGTACTTTATTATGTCCCGTACTGTAGTTATTATTAATAGCAATGTGGTAATAGAGTATCTTGGTCAAGCCCACGCACAAGGGAGGGGTTTTGGAGGTTAAAGCCCTCCCATTTCCGATACTCTATACACAAGACGCCCTCCGCCCTTTGCTAAAATTGGGTAAAACCCCTCCCTTGTCGCCTTTTCTGTGCACGTGCCTGATCATGGTACAATCTCACCATATTTGGTTATAATGGTTATAATGATGGTATAAGTAGTTTAGGTCCCCTCTAGTCCAGGGAGTTTTTAATCTCGTCTTCTTCATTTAATTAATATTTTCTTCGAAATATTAAAGGCAAATTCATACTTGCATTTACATAATGACTTCAATATACACGAGAGAAAAAAGTTGAAATACCCAGAAATAAACAAACAAACAACTTCGATGTACCGTTTTAAATACCTCAACTCCACTTCTCTAATTTTCTCCAATATTTCTCTCACTTATTTGAATTCAGAAATTATTTAGAACTGCATGCAATCATCCAAGGTGATGTGATTTTTGGGAAAATCTAGAAGTCTATGGTGAAATTTCGAGAGCATACATAGAAAAATCCCATAAGATGTAAACGAGCCCCGGGAAATCCCAGAAAAAAAAAAATTGAGAGCAGTTCCTGGTGGAACTTATAATAGAAATATAAAAAAAAAAAAACTCCTAGAGAATTCCCGGATGAACTTCTTGAAAGGTATCAAAAGGAACATTTGATAAAAAAAAACCAGTAGCCATTTTTTAAGGAATGTCACAAGATTGTCATGATGCCAAAACGAAAGAAGAGCATCTGCTTCTTTCGGGGGAATAAAAGCACGACTAGGAAAGTGGGACTCGGCAGAGCTTCTATTTTGGGACCGGCCAATTTTGAATGGATTGACTTTTTCTGGTACGCGGTGAGATATGTATAGTATTCAGACGCGTACAAAAATCAATTGGTTTGATACAGACTTAGATGTGGCGAAAAAGTGTCCAAAAAAGCATTTACTGTCCAAATGGTTGGGCACTCTATTCATTTTTTTCAATTAGTCCTTTCTGCAGTTGTGAACTAACTACGTAATGTTGTGGAGCGTGCTCAAAGAAAACTACTATTAGCTATGGAAGGCTCATGGACCACACCGTTAAACAAAACCAGACGATCACAGCATAATATTGCATTTATCGCCTGAGTTAGTATTGGGTCCGAAAATCGGTATCCATAGCAAACATTGCCGCATTTTGCCCGGCTATCCCTTACTGAAGCAAACCTCCCCAAACCCTCATACCCCAAGTGGCACACCTGGCAGAGCTTCCATAACTTGAAGCAAGGCAATGTAAGCGCGTGGTGGTGGCATTCAGCCACTTGTTGTCGTAGATCGGCAACACTAGCCAGCCCCGCGTGGTGCGCAAGCGTTGCACGAAACGATCTACGTGAGTGAAGAAGATAGCAATCCCCATATACGTGAGGAAAATTAGGTTACGACAGCCTGGCGTGCCGCTCGCGCGTTGGCTAAATATAGCTACCAACAATGTGAAGCCGATGCTCGATGAACGAGTAGCAGCAGGTGATGAATTTGGGTGGAAAGTCTAATCAGCGATAAATGGTCGGTCAGTTGGGGCTGCGGCCAGCGGCTGCGACGTCCAATCCATCACGTATTGAACATTGGAAGTAAGCCCTTTTTTGGCACAAATGGAGTTGTATATAGAAGGAGATAAATCTTGTTGTTGTTTAGTTACTAAATGACACGAAGTTCATGAAAATTGAGTTTTAAAGACATTTAAAATTCGATTTTTTCTCAACCTTTCAGGACGCGCGGTTACTTGATGCTGAAACAGCACCGCGCTTGCACCGTGTACGACTAGCGAGGTTTTTTTTGGTAGAGTTTTACTTTTTACAACGGCGCGCGTCCTGAACGGTTAACTGTGTTTCGTCTCAGTTAGATCACAATTAGATACATTCTTAAACATTCATTATTGGTATGAATACAATATGAAATCACTGTATTAACTCGACGATGGCATCCCAAAATTGAATTTCATAAACCAAACTTCTACAAAAGTGCTTCTTTTCAATAAGCTTAAATTCCTGAATAAATTGCCCACCTTCAGGCGTTATTCGCAGTTAAGGCAATTTTTATTCTATAGTATACCGTCGTTGGGGGTGATAATAATGGGTCAGTGGGGCAAGTATGGGTCAACACATTATCTGAAATATCTCATCAAAAATTGCTAATACCGGGGCCCGCGGCGTAGTTGGTCACACGTTCGCTTCATATGCGAATGGTCATGGGTTTGATTCCCAGCCCCGGCACTTGCAATTTTTCGTCAGTTACTCTTCTCCCCGAGAGTGGCTGACATTGACCCTCTTCTGAGCCCATGGCTCAAACGGACCCGGGTACCTGCACATCGGCGAAATGCAACTCATAAAAGACCCCCAATCGGACTGGAAAATGAACAGCAAGCACCCATCGACATCCTCGTGCTCATCATTTTACCGAGAAAAGAGTAGAAAAATGAAAGCAGCACGAAGGCAATCAATTCGATATAGTAAAATGGAATACTTCTAGACGCTGTACAAAGCGTAAGTACAGCTGTCAATTAAAATCGCTCACGTTGTGCCCTAGTGGACAATAGAGCTGTAAAATAGGTTAAGTGATGGAGAATAAAAAAAAATGCTAATATCGAATCAAAAATTTTATGGTGTAATCCTCGTAGTTATCAGCAGTTCCTGTAAAAAATGAGGTTTCTAGAGCAATTAGCTAAATTTTGATAAATCATCGAAAAAAACCTTGAAAATAAGGCTTTTTCAAAAAGCCATATTTAAAGCTCGATGAAACGTCACACTTTTAGGTGGATTGATACTTCTTAGAATCTCAAACTCATATTTATCATATAATATAGTATTGGTTAGGGGCCGTCCATATATCACGTGGACAGCTTGGAGGGGGGAGGGGGTTAGCGAAAAATCCACGCTTGTCCACGGAGAGGGGGGTGGGGGTTCGTCAAATGTCCACGTGGACAACATTAACATATAAATTAGGAAACAAGAATCAACAAACGAAACAAAATATGTCGCATTATTGATGAGATTCTCTTCAACAGTTCTTTCATACATTTTATTTTATTATACAAAAAAAAAATTTGGTACTGATTCACAGACTAATTTGTTTTAAATTATCAGAATTACTAATTACTTAGTTTTCTTCATCGAGGAATATACTGGAGATTTAAAATGGAGTGTAGGCAAATGTTGGTGTTTCAGTCAGAAAGTTTTCTTTGAAGCTCTGTATGAATTTTTATAAGTTTCATATCAATTTTTTAAGCTACTTCAAAGTTTCAAAATACATGTAGGAATTTGCAGACTTATCTCAAAAACTTTTTTTGTAGGTTCCTTTAAGATTTAAGATGTTTCTAATGGATATTGAAGTCTAAGCCTCACCAATACAATTTAGTTGCTGTAAATTTTGGTTTTTGTAAGAATCTAAGAAATATAATCTTATCTCAACAAAAATCTAAGATTTAGAATTACCTTATCTCAACAAAACAATAAGACAATCATAGATTGAATAAATATTCTAAAAAACACCGTCTTCAACCAGAGGCTGTACAGACTAGACATTGAACAATCACTAACATTAGGCGATAGACATTACACGAAAAACACCCAATGAAGAATTTCCGTTTGACGAAAATTTTTCACCAACTGGAGCAAGAATCGAACCCACACTCTCACAAACATTAAGCTGAATTAAAAACAATGTTGAAAACTTGTAGGTACCTATTTTGTGCTACTTGTTTGTATTCTATGTAAAGCTATAGAATATTAGCTTTTTATAAAGTTTTCAATTATATGTAAGACATGATTTACGAAAAAAAAAAAAAATTTGAAAAAAACTTTTCAAGATCACTTTTTCTATTTTTTTAGAAATGTGAAAAAAAACTTTTTTTCTGATGTCCATGTGGACAATGGGGGGGGGGGGAGGGTAGGAGTCAATGAAAAATCCACGCTTGTCCACGGGGAGGTGGGAGGGGGTCAAAAACCATGAATTTTCTGTCCACGTGGTAAATGGACGGCCCCTTACTAGTAGTACCAACCTTGAACAGAAGTTTGTTAACGTGCCATGCTGTCAATGCGGAACCAATTCGGACCCTCTTTTTCATATACGTGCAATTCAAAGGAAAATTGGCGAACTCCAAATATATTTTCATTATCTGTGCATTAGAGTGGGTCATCGTTTATATGGAAAAATGAAAAATTCAATGGTATCCCATCTGATCAAAGCTTTTTTGCTCCCATTTCAGGACCCAAATAAGTGTGCAAAATTTGGGCACGATCGGTTATGTCTACGTTTTGCGCATCGCGTTTGAAGTTTGTATGGAGTTTTACATAGGAAAACACACTTTTTTGCATTTCTCTCATAACAAGCTCAATTTTTTCTAAAACCATGTAACCAATAAAAGCATAGCCTAGGGTGTCCTGAAAAACTTTGTCGAAGACCGCGAAGTGATCTGATGCTCATGAAAAAAGTTATAGCGTTGGCATTGCTTGGCGAAACAGCATGATTTTGTTGCTATTGTTATTCCTTTGCGTGTTAAAGCATAAACACATGCATGCGGTTCGTAGGTTATAACTATTTTTATAAGCATCGGATCGCTTTGCGGTCTTCAACAAAGTTTTTCAGGACATCCTAGGCTATCATTTTACAATATCGGTTAAAAAGTTTCAGACAAACTTTTTCAACTTATTACAAAAATGCAAAAAGGTATGTTTTCCCATACAAAATCCCATACAAATTTCAATTGCAATGCGCAAAGTGTAGACGCAACCGATCGTGCTCAAATTTTGCACAGATGCTCAGGACCCAAAACGGAATCAAAAAAGCTTTGATCTGAGAAAACGGTTCCGATGACCCACGCTACTGTGCATGCATCACCAACGTTCACATTCACATAGCATATCTGACGAAGACACTGCCGGTGTAATATACAAGCTTTAAAAGAAATCAACGCACATTATCTAATCATCAATAGCTTACAGCGTAGCGCGGTTCAGCACCATAGTCAACCCCAGGATCGAGGGATCAAATCCCAATATCGCCGGAATCAGCAAAAAAAAAACAGAAACAGTATTTAAAAACGTGTCCCCAAGCCTCAAAAGCTGCACAGGAGAGTGAGGATAAAAATAGAAGCGAAAGGGAAGCCGTAAAATGTGCAGGGGGAAATATTTTGTTTTTATTGTTGACAATCTGGGGGATAGGAAATTTAAGCGTTTAATCAGCGTATATTGGGCCAAAACCTGCATTTAATTAGTACTTATGGCGCATATACGGCAAATCAGCATTTAATGACCTGCTGTAAAGGCGGATATAGTGCCGAATCAATGCCATTTTAACTGCTTATTGGTTACCTGGGTAATATGGAAAAACTTGGCCAAATGTATGCATAAATCACAAGTTTTTGTTATTTACTACTAGGTGGCGCTGTAAGCGTTCAATTAATAAAGCCTTTGGTACTCTTGTACGGTAACTATCAAATCAAATCAAATGACTGAAAGATTCGTTATATATAAAAAAACAATGCAAGAAAATTATTCGATCATAATTGCTAGCAGCAATCATGAACACCGAGCAAATTTGTTCGTTTATCTAAGCTCAACGAACTTGACGTAAGCTGCTTTCAGCCGCATTACGAGCAGATGAAGCTCCTCGACAAGCTTCTCAACCGTAACTGGCATTAAAACCGCACTCACGGCAAATAATGACTCAATTCATATGCATTTCGCTGAGGAGAAAATCTGCACACAACAACGCATCGCCCGGCTCTTTCTCTTGCATGTTTTGTTTTATTTTTTGTGATACTCAAAATTCGTGCTTACTGCATTCATCAGCTGGAATGGACAGCTTTATGATCGACTATGTGAAAAGCATGCAGCAGCGAATATTTTCTCTTGTTATTTCAGGCCAAACATGTCTAAAGGTCCAATCTGCAGAAGAGAGGCTCTCTTTGGTTTCCCTCTCTTTCGGTAATATCTCAGCTGTTTATTTGAATAATGATTGTCTCCTTGCATAGAACGATGGTCAAAATAATCGTCTTTTGATTTGTACTGCAAAAGTAGTTGAAAAGTGTATCATTATATTGCAATAATTGAAAAAGAAAGTGAACAAAGAGAGCCTCTCAAATGCAGATAGGACCTATTGAAATGTTTGGCCTGATTTTATTTTCATCAAACCAACCCAACACTTTGCCTGCGCTTACGACCCGGATGGTAATACCTAAACACATTATCGTACTGTGTATGTTTGTGGATAAAAAAACAACTTTCGCCGAATTGCCGGCAGAGCCAGATGGGGGCTGCTGGGACCTCCACTGATCGGAGATCAGTTGAGCCAACAGTGGTTTTCAACCCGGGACAGCATGCACTCCCCCTTAGATGATTTCTAGCATCGCGCTCAACGGTCAAGTGAATGTTTTTTTTTGATTGATATGAAAGAATTTTGAAATTCTATTGATGCTTTGTTTTACGATGTGTGATGAAGTTATTATAGTTTTCTTAATGTTGTGTTGTGGGTATAATGACTTAAATCTTCAAGATTTCAAACTTTTTAAATCAAGCCTAACTTTACCAAACACCGTATCTAACAAAAACAACGAACGGAGAAAACCGAAGGGGAAGTTCGCTGTTTCCATAGCAACTCTTATATTGAGCATTTCAGAAACGTGAAAAATCCGGGTGTTTTTTCACAATTCAGTAAAAAACTTAACGACGTATAATCAATGGTGTAGCATTGATTATACGTCGTTTTCAAAATTTGTTACTGAATTCATTCCCATAGGTGAGTGATACAAGTAGCCTTTAGCGAAACGCAGCGCCTTATGTGAAAATCTCTTTTTTGTTCACATATGTTACATACGGTGTTTGGTAAAGCTAGGCTTGAAATATTCTTTTCTCCAAATTTCTGTAGTAAACTTGTTAAAATTCATTACTTAAACTAGAAATCAGCGAAATCAAATTATGATCATCGACTACGGCAAGTTTTGACAAAGTACCATACCAGAGTTTTGGGATTCTAGCAACGAATAGTAATCTTCGATTATTTCAATGTTTGGACAATTTGTTCGAAACCGCTGCCGCTAAGATTACCAACACTTCAACCGGTGGCGATGTGGTTGCAAAACATGCCTGACTCCGGATCGGTGTGATGCAGCCACCGCACCGCGCACAAAGATAATAAGAAAGTTTTAATTACGGAATCGTGAGTCGTGCGAACCACACGCAAATACGCGATGCGATGTTTGTGTTTCGATCCCACCTCACTAGGTACCCCAAGTGTGGTTGCATATTTTGAAGTGAAACTTTTTCTTTCACCTTGAACATAATGTATTATCACTTCCAAATTTGCGGCTACATCATTTTTTTGGGTGTTGCTTTAAGAGGTTACGTTTTTCTTACTGCATACATGCTTTGGGTTAAGGCGCTGTCAGAGTTCAGATACCCTTGTCGGATGGCCAGCATCTCGTGACGAACGAAGAGGAGAAATTTATATTGGCGGGATGAAAGCGACTGGTTATGTTTTGCTTCCGTACCGTTAAAGGTGGAGTGATGGTTTAATGAGATAATAAGCACGAGCCAAATACAGGGCAGTTAAGGTAGGTATATGAATTTCAACGGGTAAAAGTTAGTATATAACGATAGTTTAAGCAACTGTTGTCTTTTCTCTCAATAAATATGTTGAGGTTTCTTCATCAATCAATCAAATTCACTACAGCAGCTGTTATGACTTTTGGCCCAAGGCAGATTTTATCCCAGATGTCTTCGTATCCCAAAACACTTCATACAAATTTTAGTTTGACCAAAACTCCTTAGGAAATTTCGCAAAAAATACATAACATTTTTATAAAATATTTCCAACAACACAACCAAGGAATGCAAATATCTCTTGAAATTTCACTGTGAATACCGAGGCCCATGGCAAAATGATCACATGTTCGCTTCATAAGCGGATGATTATGGTTTCGGTTTTCATCTCCGGCCACCCGATTTTTTATGAATTTTACAATAATGGTCATAAGCACCAACACAGTCAATACGAGATTTAATCCAGTTTTACAAAAAAAAATCTAGATTAAATTTTAAAATTTCATTCGGTAAACACCAAAGAGTTCCAACAGAGGATTAAACAAAGGTAGCACACAGCCATCATCTCTCCCGTAATAGTTTTTGAGTGCGTGTGAGTGTGCTGCTCGCGTCTAGTGCCAATTCCAATCAGCTGGAGTAAGGTGACTGGAAGGGAGGATGGCGTCATGTTCCAATTTTGACAGGCCTCTTGCTCGTTCGAATGGGAATTTGTTTGGAATTGACAGATGATCGCTGTTCCAATTCTGACATTCACGCTACTCTCCTTTCTAGTTACTCTAAGCCGGTGTTTATATACTTTTTTTATTCCTGTTGCATGATAAAATAAATAATAAAATAAAACATTATCACGAACATTCTGCTGCAAAAATCTGCTCCTTCAATTTCTTATCGCATACACGAGTTTCCACCAGTATGAAGAATTGATAGCCAACTGAAAGATCATCAGCAATCGCGTAGCCTCATTCATGAGTAGTGTGTGCAACACATTTCAACCGGAATTCTTCCTGGGGTTCCTCGAAAGGATCTTTCCCAGATTTTTTTTATTGCTTCCGTAGATCATATTCTTGTTTTAGTTTTATGGTTATTCATGACTGAAATCTCTACAAAATTAAAAGAAATTCTTTCTTACCATTCTTCCGAGATTCTTCGAGATTCATCCTAGAGATAAGAAAACTAGCTCCTAATTAATTCTGGAGAAATTTCTACAAACATTTCTGGAAAAGACGCTCGTACTTCTAGATTTTTTCTCTTATAGGTTCAGGGATTCCTTTAAAACACATTTCCTGTGAGATTTCTTTAGCTGAAATTCCTTCTGTGGCTAGAAATTCCTCCAAAAAATTGTTAAGAAATTACTAATTGCATTCGTGCGGAGCTTCAACAAAGAGTTTCTCCTGGAATTCGCAAAAGCATTTCTCCGAGAAATTAAGAAATTCTTCCGGGAATTTATTTAAAAAATCATCCAAGAGTTCCTTCGGGAATCTCTCCAGATATTTCCCAATGAATCCTTCAGAAGTTCTTCCGGGAATGTCTACAGAACTTGTTCCAAGAATTCATTCAGAAATTCCTCCGGATATTCCTCCAGAAATTGCTCTCGAAATCCCTTCAGAATTCATTCAAGCAAATGAAATGAAATGGAAATTTCCGGGAATTACCTCATAAATTTATCCGTTACATTCTTAAGAAAGTCTTGCGGATAGGGTATGTGTGCCATCAGTAATCTCACGCTCCCATATTCATCCTATTCGAAAACAAGCGAATACGGCACCGATTGATTTCGTTCTTTGTGTTTACATGGGTGCTCACTTCTAACAAAAAATACAAAAATAAGAAACAAAACAAACAGCGCTCCAATCCCTTGTTTTTCGTAGGATGAAAATGGGAGCCACATGCTTAATAAGGGAACCAATACCCTATTTATCCAGAATTTCCTCCAGAAATTCTTGCGCGAATTCGTCCAGAAATTCCTCCAGGAATTTCTCACCAAATTTCTTCGGGAAACCTTCGGGAGTTTATCCAGCGATTCCTCCAAAAATTTTTCCGAGATCTCCTCTAGAAATCCTTCCGAGACTTCCGTTGTACATTCTTCCGTAAATTTCACAACAAATTCCTCTGAGAACTCCTTAACTCTTGCAGGGATCCTGATTTCCCCTTTTTATCTTCCTCCACATTCGAAGACAGTCAGCAGCGAACGGTTGTCGCTTTAGTTCGTGTGTACGCTTGTCAGCGACGACAGCAAACTCCGGCGAACAGTGGGAAGCCACACTTGGAAATTACTCATTTGTCCACATTCGCATCGCAAGCGAATGCGATTCGTGAGTGATGCGATTGACATTGTGCATACGAATTTTTGATGTTTTCGAATTATTTTCTTTGCTAATCTAGCATTTCAACAAGAATACAGTAAAAATGTATGCATTACATGCAGAAATTCCCTTCTACTTATGATAATAGCCGCTTCGATCGCTCACCAGCATTCTTCACCATTAGCCATTCATTCATTCGCTTGCGATCCAAACTGCGACGAATGGCAACGAATATTCATGTCAAGCAGCTGGCTCATCGCTTCCCACTGGTGATGGGGTTGCGTGTTTGATCACGACAATCCGTTTGCTGCATCTTTCTCGATTCGCTTCAGCAAAGAGGAGTGAATATGAATGGAGTGAGGCGAATATACCGATCCTTGCTTCAGAGAATGCATCCAGGAGTTCGTCGTAAAAATCCTCCTGATTTTTTTTCCGACAATCCCTCCAGAAGTTCCGTCGGGAATTTCCTAGGGAATCGTGCGAGAAATTTCTCTGGGGATTCCTCCAGAAGTTTTTTGGGGAACTAATTCCGCCAGAAATTTCATGGAAATTCATTCAGAAATTCTTCTGGGAATGCCTACAGAACTTTTTCCGAGAATTCATTCGGGAATTGCTCCGGGAATTCCTCTAGAAATATCTCCAGGAATTCCTCCAGAATACAATCCGGAAATTGGATGTTGAGGGTACTCATAAGACAAAATAAAATTCCATGAGTTTTCCAAGTTTTTCCAGGGGAATGTTAAATATTTTTTTTATCTGTATTAACCCTTACGTGGCCGACAGGGAACCCGGGTACCCAGCGCCCATTTGAAAAGCACGGTGTAGAAAAAAAGCGAAAAATTTGTCGGACACATAACGGTTAACGAGATTTTTAGCCCTAGGCTAGTTCATCTCGGGACCCACGCTTTACTTCCCTTCCGAAGGAAGAACTCACATTTTGTGAGTATGTCGGGAGTGGGATTCGATCCCAGGTCCTCGGCGTGATAGTCAAGTGTTCTAACCATCACACCAGCTCCGCTCTACTGTTAAATATTAAAAATGCAGAAAATTAGCCCAAATTTTATGAAATTTTCATTTCTATTTCTTCTTCTCAAGAACTATATAGAAATATCCTCAAAACTCAAGTTAAAAATTTAAGGAAAAAATGCGCAAGATGTATTATCTAAGAGCTTCTACCAAATAGCTTAGTTCTTTCAAGAAAAACTCTTTTGAATATAACACAAAAATCGGTTAAGAAATATTTCAAACTTTTCGTCAAAGTTCTTTTGGGTTATTCGAAAGAAATTGCTTTGACATTCTCACCTACAATGGCATCCAAATACCTACTCCAAAAAATCAGAAATAAAAAAACATTCAGGAGTTCAATCAGTAATTCCACAGACTATATGACCGTTAAATTCCATACCTACACAGTTTTCAATATATATGATGTTTGTACTCTGTGCTGGTGGTACATAACTACGTAGAGATTTCGAAATTCTACCCTTGATTCTTCCTTTAAATCGTTTCAGAATTTCTTCTTTTAATTAAGTTCCAGTGTCTTGCAGAGTTTTTCCATGAAATAATAGAAGGTTTTTCTTTTCTGACTTTCTCCAGTTTTCCCTAATACAGAGGTTCCCAAACTTTTAGTAACCGCGGCGCCTTTTGAAATTTTCAATAATATCGCGGCGCACTAACAACTTTTTACAAAGAACTTAAATGATTTCAACACTTTCAGTTCAAAATTTCAACACAAATGTCACGTTTTTCCACAATCCAAAAAAAAACAGGTTCCCAAAATGATTTTTAAAAGAAAATTGCTTCAAAATTTAACTTTACAACTTTACAAACATTTTAAATTTCTGAAGGATTGCAATGCAGTTTTATAAAATTGGTTGAATAAAGTATGTAGTGCACTCAATTTGAGGAAAAATGGATTGTTTAGAACCCTCAGGACGGCTGACAGTTACGGCGAGGGGTCATTATTTCGTATTCGTGCAAGAGGTACACTGCTCTAAAAATGGGGTTTTCAGAACCATGCACGAAATCGACACATAAATTGCCGCACTTTTTTAAGATAAGGAGATAAGCAGGGATGGCATTCACCATTTGCAAAGAGTTACATTCACTTGCTACTATCTCAGTTCATAAGCATGCTATCAAAAAACAATGTATGGATGACCTTCACCTTGTAGTCCTATCTGAAAGTTTGCCGAATATCATAATGGTCGCACACGCATGCTTAACTCGTGAGCGAGCTGTGAAAGCAACTCTCCACGCCGTGAATGTAAATTACATTCACGGCGTGGAGAGTTGCTTTCACAGCTCGCTCACGAGTTAAGCATGCGTGTACGACCCTTATGATATTCGGCAAACTTTCAGATAAAATTACAAGGTAAAAGTCACCCATACATTGTTTTTTGATAGCATGCTTATTGCTTATGAACTGAGATATTAGCAAGTGAATGTAACTCTTTGCAAATGGTGAATGCCATCCCTGGAGATAAGCCAATCTAGGGCTGAAAATGTCAATAATCATGACAAAACATGCGATAGTGATGCAAGTAAAAATGTAGTTCGAAAACGTTTGAGACAGCACGAAGACTGGTAGATAGGCAGTATTTTTTCTGAAATGAACTTCCAAAAAGTTCCTTGAAATATTTACTATGAACTACAAATCGATAAAATCGAAAACTAAGCATATTATTTTTATTATTTGCTTTATTAGGGAGATTTTCAGCCCGAGGCTGGTTCATCTCCACTGAATTTTCATAACTCTGCAAATGAAAAAAAAACAAAAATTTGGTAAAAATCTAAAACTTTCATGAGGATGTCAGAATTTTCGGAAAACATTCGAAGACTTTGGAATATCCACTTCTTAATAGAAAATTTGGAAAATGGGAAACTCATTTGGTTGACTTTCTTCCGGAGTCTTCCTCAGAAAAGCAAAACTTTGGTGTGAGGCGACACTAGTTTTACTTAACGAAACTAAAACATCAAAAAAGATGTTCCACCTTCAATAATAAGCGTTTAATGTTTGTTCTTGCTCAAGACCCTACGGCGCACCTGAGAAATGTTCACGGCGCACCAGGGCGCCGTGGCACACAGTTTGGGAAGTACTGCTCTAATATATCCAGAGGTTTTTACGTAAGTAGCTCTTTCCGAGATTTTTCAGGATTCCAGGTTTTTCGAGATTTTTCACGGGGTCTATACTAGAATATGTCCCCACCCCCGACTTTCTTCCAGAGTTTCGCACTGGATTCCTCCCGGAGATCTTTCCAAAACTTTTCTAAAGTTCTTTCAGAAATTTCTCTTAGTGGGTTCAGGGTAGTTTTCCAACAGTTTTTCTCGGGATGTTAGCAGAAATTCTTCCAGAGACAAATTTCAGATATTTCTCGTGGATTTTGTACGTGGTTTCTCCCGGAATTTCTCTTTGAGGATTTCAGAGTTCCTCTTTAAATATCCTTATATTTCTTCCTGCGATTAGTCCCAGAACTTTTTTCCGAGATTCTCCGAGAATTTCTTACAAGAAATCTCGTAAGTTATCGTAGGAGATATTACGAGAAAAACTCTTTGAAAAAATCGTGCAAGAAATACGGGAGAAATTTTTAAAGAAATCTTAAAAGGAGCTTTTCTGGTGAAGATTTTGGGAAGAGTTCTAGGAATAATCCCGAGAAAATCTGTAAGAAAATAATTTCAGGTTGATCACTGTAAGAAATAAGATAATCAACTACAACGAAAAGCTTAGAAAATATCCGAACAAAAACACGGGACGAATTCTATGAGAAATACCAGCAGTAGCTCCTGCAGAAATACAAGAAGACTCTCCGGAAAATCTCAAGAGAAAGTTCAGGATAAATTCTGTAAAAACTTTGAGTGACATCCCAGGTTAAAACCGGAAGGAATCTTCTGAGAGATGTCCCAGGGAAAATATCGACAGAAATATCAAAAGAAATCCCTCGAGAACTTTTGGGAAATATAAAAAGTGGAAACTTCTGCAGAAATCCAGGGAGAAACTCTAGAAGAAAGCTATCGGATTTTTTTTTTTGAAAAAATCACAGGAGAAACTTCGGAAGAATTCCCGGAAGGAACACCTGGCAAAAAATAGTGCAATACTCCTTAAAACCATTGGAGGAGCTTTAGTAGAAATCCCAGAAATAACTCCTTCAAGAGGAATCTCAAAAGAAACTCTAACGGGAATTTCGCGTCAACATCTGCGGTATATACTGAGAGAAACTCTTGTGAAGATCACGGAATGAATCCTGGTAGAAACCCACAGAGGCTCTGGGAGCAATACTGGGAAATCCTCTAGAGAAATTCCGTATGAAGATATGAAGATTCTCAAGGAAGAATCATGGAAAAAAATGTTGAAATTTTGAAAAAAAAAAACAACACAAAACAAATGGCGTGAAAAAATACTGAAGGAAACTTGTAAAAAAACCCTGGGAGGAATTTCAAGAGGTATTTCCAAAGAACTTCCAGAAAGAAACCCTGACGGAATTTCTCGGAAATCGCGGTAGCCGATTTTCAAGATGGATACACTACCACTGCATAATCGACATGTTTGTTTTATCCATACCACAGATAACAGATGTTTATCCTAGAACAAAATTTAACTCAAAAACTGTAAAAACCACGTTGTACGTTGTTCACTGCTTCAGTATATACAACGAATTGCTACAGTAATTGCTATCTGACAGGGATTATTTGCGTTTGTCATTTGCACTCAAGCGTTATGAATGCGATCGTTGCGTCATTTCTAAATTGTTGCCAGTTTAAGGTTTTCTTATTGAAATGAGGATTGAAAGGGTTTACACACATTTCCCATGTTAGCAAAACGTCTGTTATCTGTGTTCATACCCACAATGCAGTAAACTCTGTGGACTCTATTTCTGAGTAGATCTACAAGTAATAAAATTCGCTTTTTTTATTCATATGATCCAATGTTTTATTTATTTTTTGTCGATGCAAAATTTCCCGAGTATTCACGAAATTCCCTAAGTATTCCAGGTTTATTCCTGTTAAATCAAATCCTTGAGGATTCCCGGTTTTCCAGGTTTTTTCCAGGTAGTAGACACCCTGATGTTCCTCCAGGAATTTCTCCAGGAATTATTCTGGGAATTCCTCTCTAAATTTCTCCTGGAATTCCTTAAGAAATTCTTCCAAATTTACTGATCACCAACACTGTTCAATAATGTTATTAATAGTATCATCTTGAACAGGTTTGTTTATTAATAGATTCCTACAAATTCTATGAGCAATCTGAGATATTGTTTATGTTCACTTACCCCATGAACATCACATCTTGAAATATCTGGAAGAGAATCTTGGATTTGAACGGCTACACAGTCTTGATGAATGGGAAAATAAGGTTTATTTTTTGTGCAAGGTTTGAGTTAAGGTTAGTGTCTTCTTCAGGGATAACTAATTTCGTTAGTAAACAAACGAAACATAAGAGCAAAATGACAAGCTAGTTGTCCCTGATGAAGACACTATCCAGTATTGAAACAAGTGCAAGTAATAGACCTCATTTCCAATTTACCAAGTGAATCCAAGATCCAACCAAGTAGTCGATCCGCTAATAGATTACAAGTGAATCTAATTAATAGTGCATAATCTAATTTATATTATCTTTCATGATTCCACGCGCCAATTGATGACAAAGATCGCCAGCTAAGAATTGTGTGCTTAGCTGGTAGTACAGCTTACATGACGAACTGATTCAACAGTAACGACTTTTTAGTACGAGTTAAACACCACGCGTCTCCATTTATAGTTTAGTCGTTTTGAAAAGCATGATGCATTTATGTAGAGTGACAAAGGGTATTATCGGCAGGTTTGTTCTCTTCGTCAAGGGGGGTTTTTGTGGGCAAAATTGCCAGAAATTTGGGCACATAACTCAGCTTGTTTAGGAAGGATTTGAGGTCAACTTTGAGATCAACAGGTTTCAAAAAACTCCCCATGACGAAGAGAACAAAACTTCCGAAAATACGTAAGTTCCCCTATATTAACATTTGCATCCATGCGTGTGTTTGTTAGCAAAAACATTTATTCTGTTTCAATGCATCTAATGGATAAACCCAATTTCTAATATTCAATTGAAACAGGCAGTTATAGGTTTACCATTCCATTTTCTCTGAACATCAGACAAAATGTAACATTGCTCACATACACCTTCCACATCAACGAAAAATCAGAAGCCGTTAAATTAAAACTCCCTATTTTGCTTCTTTCTCCCCAAAGAGCTATAACAGAAGCTTACTAGAGGAGTGTCAAAGTGCCCCAAACTGACCGAACATCACCAACAGACATGTTCGCGGGTCCGCCGGTATCCGGTAGCAGTAGCAGCGACAAACAAAAAACATTTTCGTAAGAGCCAAAATTACACCACTTCCATTATTGTAGCTACTTGCGCAATGAGACTGACTGACTATATACTTCCACTGTAAGTAATGGCACGACTCGGCCGTGACATACCACTTTTACAGTTGCGTACATGAGTCACTATCATTCCAACAATTTTGGACCGTCAGCTTGGAGCCTCAAGTGCCACTTCCATTTCCAACCAGACATCCCAGCAGCAATGAGCTGGACTAAAACTGAGACAAAAAGTGTCTGATTTGTGTGCATGGTTCACATTGAACATCTTCGGTTTGTTGTTGATTCGGAACCGATCAGGAAGCCAATAATCCAGGACGGGCATAGTCAGTCCAATTGTTTGGACGGCGGCGGCGGTAAAGAACCGAAATAATAGCCTTCCGGAAAGTCGAACACCACCATAATCGGATCATCATCAAACGACGATGCCCGGGCAAGCCCCAAACATCAGAAAAGCGCACGCGCGGGCACGCAATGTTTTGCCATGAAGTGGTTCCCGTGTGGAATCTATACTGTCTGTGGATGGATAGCTTTGATATGGAGGGGTAATTATGTTGTTTGTATTCGATACGGTGCGGCCGCGGTGCGGCGTAAGTAAATTGGCTCCATTCTACAGCGATGATCCAATTTGGATGCCCTGTTTTGAGGGGAGGCGGCCGAGGAAGGTAGCCTGTTGAATGGTTAGGGCAACCGAATTGTGTTTGCACGCTAAAACTGTGTAAGACCTACTCATAAGTGCATAATTTCCAGACCACACAAAAATGTGTAACAGTTACACATTCTCAAAAAACAGTTCGTACACTCGTCTAGATGCGAAGTGTTGTTTTTTTTTTGTTTTCCAAGGTCACTAGTAAACCTAGCTAGATTAGCGTACAATTTTTTTTGCGAATTTAACGATTTTACGGACACTGGAGCTGATTTTGTAAATGTGCAAGGGTTACACATTTTTGGTGTAGTCTGGAAATTATGCACTTTAGTGCTGAGCGGCGTTAGCGTGTGTATGTTTTGAATGGAGTGTACGAAATGTTTATTGAAGTTGTTTGGATATTCCCGGGAAGAGGTCAAGTACTGATATTTATTGGTTTGATTGATATGTAAGAGGCAAAAGTACTGAAAATCAAATAAAACAATTGCAAAATTGCATATTTGAAGATCTTGTATCTTGGCTTCCAGTTGTCCGATGTTGCTGTAATTTTAATAACGATCTACAAATATCTTGCATTCTAGTTTTCCAGGATTTCACTGCGGTCCAGCATGTAGTCAGAAAGTTCCAATGGGTTGTTCCAAGGCAAAAGTAAGTAATCTAAGCTTGATTGCATATATAATTCGAAGACGAAATTTTCAAACATGTGGCTTTGTCTGACAAACTTCTCCATCTCATAGAAATAAATAACGAGGTCGAACAAGTTAACCAGCTACAATCTCTCGGTTTCGAATTAAATTGGAAAGCCTTTGAAAAACCGCCTGAAACTGTCTGCAAACTAGAACGCAATGAAATTCTGGCAAACTAAAATTCACGCTATATGTAGTTCTTGGGAAAATATTAGCTAAATCGGATTACTGGAAGCTGAGATACCACGACTTAAACTTTAGCATTTTGTATGAAAAATCAGTCTATGAATATTAACTTTTGTCATTGTACAGCAATAGAATACTTTCACTACTCTAGCCGCACTCATTGTAAGTGTCGTGGTTGGGAATCAAACCCATCAAACCTATGAAGCGAGCATGGCATCACTGGGCCACGGGCTCTAGAATATATGGTTTGAAAAGTTAAAAAATTATGATAATGACTGAAAAACGAAAATAAAGTTTTAAATCAAATTTGCTCAAGACATACTGATATCAATATCAAAATGTGATATCAATTTATTGTATGAAACTGATCAAGATTTTTTTTTTTGATGTTTGCTCGTTTACGGAGTATGTCTAGTAGAAACATTCTATCTTTTGATATTTTTTGAAAATTATTACATAACAGTTTTCAAAAATTCCCTGCCCAAAAAACCTAGAAAGGAAAGTCGATTAATTACGTTACGTTTTGAATCAGGAGAGTGTTTCAGCAAAGTGTGAAAACCCATACAAAAATCAGAGGCCTCATCGAAAATGAATAATTTTCACGTGACCTAATTTATGGACGTTCCCTAAATACTGATTCCAAGTGTATCTACGATTTTTTTTCCTAGGAAGTGTGCCATTTACTAATCTTTTTTTCGAATTTTTCCAATTTTCTTCGAATTTCTGTAAAAACTGGGAAAGAATGCTGTAAGATTTTTTATGAGATTCTATCTGACTAGTTCTAACAGCTTACAAATTCAGCGAACAAAGTTTCAACGAAGGCTTTTTTGAGAAGTTCTGCCAAAAGCTGTGCTTGTATGGGGAGTTGAAGTTTTTTTTACCATTTAGCCCTCCATGAAATCGCTTATCGGTTTTTACAGAAAGTTGCTGTAACTTTAATGAAAAATATCATCTGCATTACAAATCTTTTATTTTTTCTAAAATTTTCGATAAGCATTAATTGACAAATAGTTTGAAACATTTTCATTTGCTAATTATTGGAGAATAAACTTTTTTTACCAACATTTTGTAGAAAAATAACTGATTTGCTAAGGGACGATTGAAATATGATGTCCATCATTTCCCAGGGATTTCAGACCCCTTCTCCTTGACAGAGAGGTCACGCTGTTTCGCTTACTTAACCCGGGAGCGGTCGCGTCATGTACTGAGTACACGCACCATGAAAAAAGCTCGCTTGTGGTACACAGCGAGTGCGCTGTGTCGCTGAGGGTGGCCGAAGACGCGACTGCTCGAGGGTTAATATATTGAGTGTCACACTTTCTAAGACCCCTCTTCCGCGTAAACGATGGATATCATATTTGAATGAATCCTAAAATATTATCGGATTTGAGAAGCGCATTTAGAAATTGCACTGAATTTTATTTTTTCAACTTTTTTTTTATTTTCAGAAAAAGGCTGCACATTTAGTTCAAAAGATTTGATACATTTATTTGGTTCACATTGTGAATAAATCTGTTAACAAAGGAGCTAGCTGGGAGTGTTCGATCGATATTTAATAAAGATAATTCGTAAAATTTTTATTTTTCAACAGTTTTGGTTTTTTTAATTTTTTTTTCGGTTTTACAAAATTTCCAGAATATGAAAATAAAAATCCTGAAATTTTTTTGTTCAGTCGGAGCAACAACATCCTGTAATGTTTACTGTGAAAAACGATAAGATTACTTGGTCTGACAGGTTTTCTTTTAAATTGTTTTAGCAGCTGAAATAAATTATATAAATTATCAATCTCTTGAGCTTACGTAGTTACATCAACGTTAATAACAACTATCAACTCTCGGAAATGATTTGCAAAAGTTCTCGTATTACATTTCCCCTGGAAATCTGTGACTCGTGATTTCAAGACTTCCGGAGTGACTGCCATACTAAAGTATTTTTCATCAGGAATAAATTTTGCAAAAAAAAATATCCCAAAACCTAAGCTAATAATTTCTTAAAATTTGCATCTTCAATGTGTTATGCATATATCTTAGTGTGGTTCAAAAAATCGTTTTTGCTCCACACCGCTTATTCGATTTCTAACCAGATTATATGCCTCCTCCCAAAATTTGAGCTCATTTGGTTGAAAATTGAGACTGCACAAGCCATTTAAAGTTTGTATGGGGATTACTATGGGAAAACGATGTTTTTCATTCAATCCACCGTAACATTTTCCTAAGTGCCCTAGTGGGTTAGTTGACCCTTGGTAAACCTAGGATACTCTATCAGCTACAACTTTGCAGAAGACCGCATTCGAATCGGACGCCTCATTAATTAGTTACCGATTTTTATCCGGAATCGAAATCTTTACTCATGATGTTTAAACTAATCGGTGGGCATCACTGCATTTTGCAGTGGAACATAGTAGCCATGATTTCTGTGTGCTATCTTTGGCGCTATATGCAGCAATGTTGCCTGCTGGGAAGCTGGAGGATCACTGTTAAAGTTTGTCCAGTTGGATACAAATCGATAACTAATTAATGAGGCGTCCGATTTGAATGCGGTCTTCGGCAAAGTTGTAGCTGATAGAGTAGCCTAGGTTTACCAAGGGTCAACTAACCCACTAGGGTACTTAGGAAAATGTTACGGTGGATTGAATGAAAAACATCATTTTCCCATACTGCCCATATTCGCATAGTCGATGTAACCACCAACGTCTGCTCTGATGGGAAAACACGATTTTATAGATTTTTTCCGGATTTACATATGCACCGACTATTTGAATGAAATAATCTGTCAGTTTCGTGGATTACAGCTACAAAAAGTGAGCCGCAATGATTTTAAGATGTTTCATGTAATTTTTCCATATTTAAAACGTGTACGTCAGTTTATGCGACCATTCAGTCGTTTTGATGAATGATTACACGGATAAGTTGACGTAACAACCAGATTGATATGACCGTTATGTTAGCTTATACGGTACCCGTTTTCTGAGCACGTGTTAGATTTTTTCCGGAATGTCCGTATTCTTCTTCTTCTTCTATATGGCTTTACGTCCCCACTGAGACTTGGCCTGCATCGCTTTAACTTTGTGTTCTTTGAGCACTTCCACAGGGCTTCCTTTGCCTGCCATTGCATGCATTTGTATATTGTGAGGCAAGTGCAATAATACACCATGCCCAGGGAGTCGAAAAAAAATTTCCCGACCGGAACGGGAATCGAACCCGGGTCTCCGGATGAATGTCCGTATTCATGCGTTAAATACATTCTTTGTTGATAAGCAGCAGTCCCGACTCGAAAGAAGATGTACTAACCGTGGTTTCAGAAAAAAAGTTAACACGTCACATTTTGAAAATATGAACTATCTGATAGTGCGGTCGAGCGTACCATAAAGCGTGGGCATCGTAGTAAGATTCTGTTTTTCAATGATTATGGGGAAATGTCCTGCAAGAAATTGGGATATCAAAACATGTGCATTGTTTCTTGAAATACTATGATTCCTTGGCTTATCTTTACCTGTCCAAAAAATCGCCTAGTCCAATTTGACTTTACGCCGACCAGTTTTCTTATTTCGTTGAATGTGTGCAAAATACCGGAATTAACATTAATCTCCAGGCTCTGCGATGGATCCTAACGGCTTCTACCAATGCACCTTGCAATTAAAGCAGTTTATTTTGAATAGGTTATTTTATGCCTTATTCAAAAAATGCTGTTGTATGTAACTATTTATTAAGAAATACCTTAGTAATATTTACATTTTTTTGAGATTTACTTGATAAACTAAAGCATTAAGTGTCACCCGCGGGCCTCATTTATTTTTTCTCATATTCGACAAATTACGAAATGTTACGAAACTAATTTCATTTTAATAACCTTGTACTATTCCTCTACACTAAGTTTTTACAATTAAATTAGTAAACAACAAAAGCTCATACACCCAACGCCTAATGAGATAGATATGGATTTAATTTATCTAAGTTTTGGAGGATATTTACGACTGGGAAGAAATGTTGAACTGTTGTGGCTTTCTCAGTCTAACAAGATTAAAACGGCTATGCCAAACTCCTGACCGTTTCACTTTTGTTAGACTGAAAAACCACAACAGTTCAGTAGTATTGTTTCAATGATGGCTTTGAAACAAAACGTAAAACTTATAATAGTTTTGCTGTGGAATAATTTTACTCGAGGCTAACCATGAGTTTACTATTTCAATGAGTTTGCTTCAAGCACTTAGTAAGTAGCTGAAGGGGGTTTGAGGAGTTTACGTCGTAATTCAGAGGAAGCGATAGAGATCTACCACAACCATCAATACAAAAAATATAAATGTTCATACATGAGGTATTTGGATTCTATACTTAGGAAATTTGACAAACACACATTTTAGAGTAATTTAAAGTAAGCACGTTAACTGCGAACAATACTCGCCGCTAACCAGGATCACGGCATATGGCGGCGTTGCATAAACTACGAATTGAACCAAGTATGTAAATAAATCGATACAGTATGAACCCAATTTTGTCAGCCCCACAAACTTTTTGCTCTCATTAACTAACGGTCAAACTTCAACTAATTCAACTAAACTACTGCTTGAAAATCTATTTAGATATTAAGGGAGAACAAAAAATGTGTCCCCGAAACAGGCTGACAAAATCGGTTAACTGATGTACACCGTGTCCAATAAGTTCTCATACAAAATACAAATTTAGAAAATATAATTTTATTTTACATCTGTGTTTCATATTTTCAAAATGAATGCATGTATTGAAGGGCCACATAATACTGATTAAATAAAGCATACGGTTTAGAATAACATTATTTTCTATTTGTTTTTATAAGCCTAACAGTACATTACCGTTTTCTGAAATCCGTTTGCACCGGCACGCAAGAAAAATGTCCTAAAAGTTGTTCATTCGGTAGCTAAATAGAGTCCATAAGGTTAAATTTTGAGTTTATATCCCAAGTATTGTACGAAGTGGATATACTAAAGATGAACCAATACAATTTAGGTGATGATATGGTAAGAAATTTGCAAGTTAGCTTCACTTGAGCTGATTTCCTTGAAAATGATCGTTATATTGAAGATAAACATCATAAAACGTAAATTTTGGATAAAATTTACCACAAAAGGGATACAAGTACGTTTTATAAGTGAGAATGTTGTGAATCAACCAGATAAGACACAGCCATGCTTCTTTAACACAACAAATCTCATTCAAATAGGAAAATGGACATTTTTGTTTGATTTACGTATTATTTTGCTCAAAATAAAATGGCTTCGTACTCCACCAATACAAAGTCTCATATTTCTTCTCTTTTGGTCATAGTTACTATTAGCAATGGTGAGAACAGGAACCTAATTTGTTTCAACTTTAAACCATTAATCGTTGAAAATTGACGAAATACCAAAGAAATGGCGTGCGTGCCAGCTGAAACTGACTTACGACACATAAGCGATCAGCAGAGAAGGATAAAGGACAGTTAATTTAAAAACGTATGCTGCATTCGGTCAGTGTTAGTTTGCCTTTCAATTGATACATTTACTTTGATAATCCTAATTACAGATGTGAAAGGAATTCAATTTGATTTTGTATGAGAACTTATTGGACACGGTGTATAATGAAGCGGATAAAACACGGCAGGCTGCGGTGGGCTGGGTACGTAGCTCGTATGCCAGAGAAATGACAAACTTATACCATATTAGCAGAGAACCAGGAAGGAGCCGTTGGCTTCGTGGTAGGGCGCGCACGTTGGCCTTTTAGGTCTTCCTCAACTGCATTTTGCGGCCCTAAGGGGCTCCAAAATCTCAGGGCAACTGGAAGCGATTGATCCAGGACTAAGACCAGTGGAAACGATTACTTCAATCGGCATAAACTCACCATTACGAGTTGTAGGCTATCAAGTATCAATTTGTTAAATTATTCGCATGTTGTTGTCAAAGCATCATAAATGTTTCAGTATCTACATTGCATCCATAATAAGTATTAAACATAATTGATAATATTCACTATGAAAGTTGTTGATATTGAAAATGATTTTCAGGCATCTGAAATCAAATAATTAGATATCTCAAATATAAATTATGTTTATGTCAATAAATTATTTCAATAAATTATGTTCAATCACGTTTTATGGAGAGATTTTAGTTTTCTTGTTCACAGACGTCAGTATTGCGACCACATGGTGGTTACGTCAAAACGTTCTTTTCAATATACTCACATGTTTTAGAACAAACACATTTTTATAATGATTGGAGCATATGCTATACATGGTGTAGGATATGTTAAGCTAAAAAAGTGAATTTTGACCTATATGGCGTTTACGTCACCTATGCGAATATGGGCAGCATAGTAATTCCCATACAAACTTTGATGGGCTTGTGCAGTCTCAATTTTCAACCAAATGAGCTCAAATTTTGGGAGAAGTCATATAATCTGGTTAGGAATCGAATAAGCGGTGTGGAGCAAAACCGATTTTTTGAACCACGCTAATATATCTGCAGAACTTTTTCTAGAGAGATAAACTGCTTCAGAAACACCGGAACATGTTTCCACAGGAAAAGTTTCATTATTTTGCCAAAAATCACTCAATTAGTTTCTCGATAAATTTGGATGTATACTTTGTGAAATTTTCAGAAAATTTTCAAAGAATTTCAGCAAGATTCCCTGATGCGTTTGCTTTCTATCCTAGATGCAATAACCCCATCTGAATTCACCTCATCAGTTTGATGGAGACAGATTCCAGACAATTCCTAATAAATTCTAATAGTTTATAATTGCGTGAGTTTTTGCAAAAAGTTGTTGTAAATTAATTTTAAATTATCTCAAGAATTTTTCACACAAGTTTTCCAAAACAAAACAACGTTTTTGGAACAACATTTTTGAATACTTTCGCTAAGCATTTGAGGAAACTTATGTATTTTCGGCAGTTTTTCTCTCTTTGTCATTTTTGTTTTGATACTTGTAGGCTGCAAATCCTTCCCAACCAAACTGAATTATATGTCCAAGTTTCATGAAATTTAGCCGAACTACGAAAAAAAACAAGCCGGCCGATAATACCCAAAGTTACCCTAGTTTAATATTGCGATATTACATTTTTATTTGGGCAAATCTAGCATGTTTTCTGCCCACAATAAATTCATTTAGTTTTTCTTTGATATTTTTACATGCATTCGTTTCATGATTTCAAAATAAAACTGCTATAAATTACATTGAAAATACGATGCAGTTTTCCATTAAATCTTTTTTTTTAAATTCGCTGAGATGAGCCTGCCTTGGGCTGAAAATCTCGCAAATAAAAATAATTATAATAATAGTTTTTAAATTTTAAAATCGTGGAAAACTTCGATGGTCTTTGAATACAAAGTCTAAAGGCCTCTTGTCTTCTCCATACCATGATGTGATGTACCGAATGATTCTGACATTTGCTGCGCGTCATCTTATTTACTTTTTTCTACAGCGGTAATTTCTTTCTGACTTGCAGTTTTGTGTGTTGGCTCACGAAACAATTACATATGTTTGTTTAGTAAATGATACGATTCTACTCAAGAAGTCTGTGTACGTTCGTAGTATCGGTATGTTAATTTATTACAGCACATCAATCGAACTGTACTGATCTTTACCTGCTAAGAAAATTTGTCGTCGACGATATTTTGCTATTTGCTTTGTATCCACAGGATAGAGCAGTTCAAAACTTTCTTGGAAACTAGCACTATCTGGCGGTCAATTTTCCAACAAATTGTTGCACCACCAAATTGCTTCTGACTTCCAGAAGAACTTTGCCGGAGATGGCTCTTTTGTATTTGCTTGGAATTTTGAGATAGAGCAATTAAACATTTTAATTGGTAACCAGCCACACCTAGTGACGAATTATTCAAATTATTGGTGCATTACCAGATTGCTTTTGAGTTTCTGAAAAACTTCATCGAAGACGAAAATTTTCTATCTCATGTCCATCCCGGGATAGAGGTGCTATTCAAAAAGGTTATTTGACAGCTAGTGTCATCTTGCGGTAAAATTTCCTACTAATTTGTGCGCTGCCAAATTATTTTTGATTACTAGAAGAATGTTTCCAGAGATGACACTTTTGTATCTGCTTTGAATCTGTCCATTGATCACTTATTTCCCACATCCACCTAGTGGCAAATTGTCAACCTGTGCGGGCAATCCCACATGCTTTTGACACATATTTTGTGTTTAAATGTTGAGTTTTGTTTTAATATTTGTAGACGTATTCCAAAAGAATTTTTGAAAGCTTTCGTTTAGGATTCCTCATGCATATCAACAAAAATTCCACTGAAAGCCCTCAAACGACATGAGTTTTTCTATCTTATCTGTCTAATATAAGAAATTCCTTTAGTTCAGTATAATGAGATCAGGATTTTCCATATTACAGAATTTCACTGACGATTACCGGTATGCATCAACACTTTCAAAACAATAAACTTTCCGTGGAGTGTGAGACTGCGAGAAAGCGGATGATTTTACATTCAACAGTCGGGCACTGAATGATTTATGTTTTATACGGCATCTGTCAAATGGCCTTCCGAAATCTTTTCAGCCAAACAACAACCCACCAAACAGCCTTTCATCACTTTTCCATGTTATCCACATACAACCTTGTGTTCGAACATTTCTCCAAACAATAGTAAACTGGAGAACACTCAGCATCACAAAAACCCACCTCACACCACAATAGCAACTTGTTTGCCAAACATCAATCAGAAAGCGCTCAAACCACAAACTCCCCCAGAATTATCTCCATTTTTTCCCCGAATATCGCATCTCCCAGTAATGGTACTCATCCACTTGTGGCTTGTATCCGCAATTTGCATGCCAATGACTGTGTGCGCCGCCTGGGCCGCTTCACTACGCTATGGGCACACAAAGTTCGCTCTTCCGCCGAGATGGGAGAGTCTTCACATTGTTCCTTCAACCTGTCCGTCGACTTGCACCCATGGTCGACTGACACAGCGATCCAGTCTTTCTCGTTTGCGCCGTTTTCACTTTCACTAGCGCGCCCCGAAGGAAATCTTTGCGGGCCACACACACTCACGGATCTCCCAAGCAAACGAGCAAGCAAGCTCATTTGTCACTACACTACGGTTGGACTGGATCACCACGGCGGTCGTCGACGATCACTTTCACCGCTTCAGCTTGCGGTTAACGTGTCACTTGTTCATCAGCTGAAATCCTTGTTCACATTAAAGTTATCCAGTGGGGTTAAAAACTGTTTTGCACGTGGGTTTCTTCTGGTGTCCTAATTCGCGGCAACACCACGTGGTCCGACGTAAGTTTCTCCGGCACACTTGGATCGAGTAGTTACGCATCGCTAGGCACAACAACTATGTACAGGTCGGTTTCTTCTTGTGCACTTGCATCGTCTTCCTTCCCGATGGACGTATATGGGTCACTACGGCCAGTACTGGCCAACAACACCGGATAATCGTAAGCTCTCCCCAAGGGGGAGCCACGGCTCTCGATAATCTCTTATAAATAATTCAGGTTCCTCACACTGGGGCTGCTGGCTAGCAGCGGCGATTAAAGACGACGAGTAGAAAACCGTAAAACCCGAAATTTGCCGTTTTTCACCTTACGCTTCACTTTGATTTTCGCGTGTTCTTCTCGCGGGTTGTTTTTTGTACTTCTTAATTCCACCTGTGTTAACGTATCCGCGGTTTATATTCTTCGATTTCATGTTTCGAATCCGAAAATTGTTGTTTGATTTGTAATTATCTTCCTATTAGAGCACTTCACACGTCTATTTGGAGAACGATCTACATTTTTTTTTGGGTATCCATTACGATGCATTCCCCTGCATTCCGTAGTAGAGAAGGAAACATTTGGGAAGAATAGCTTGATTAGCCTACTTCCGGGCGTCTTCCCCGTGAGTTAGATATTCACACCTTTTCCAGAGAAATGTTTCACTCCAATTTATGCGGAGAAATCGCTACATTTAGTTGGTTTCCTAATGCTTCACGTGGTTGCATATTCGTAACGATCTACAGCTTTGCCACATGATCGAGTTCCTACGGGATGGTCGACGAAGCCAGTTCCGGATATTCCGAAGTATTGACACAACTTCAATGGAAATTGTTGTAACATTTTACCAATTGGTAAAGTGATTTCCTGGCGCAGGACCTCACGATTCCAAACTATCTTAAAATATTACCAACTAATTTCAACAAATCATGATTATTTTATTTGAAAACACAACTTCTCCAAAAAACCCTAAAGAACTTCAGAAGAAACTTACACAGTAGTATCACTTGCAATCAACGCACTCGTTCACTATGTACGACCGACCGGCCAATAAACTGCGACACGTTATAATAATTCGAGACCAATTCAAAATCCACCCGAATGCGGCACAATCTGTTCGATTACTGAACTAGCAGACTCGAAAATGTTTCGCGCACACTGTCTCCGTGCCGCCGTGAACCGTTTTCCCCCGAAAAACTACAACCGATCGCTGCTGCTCGTGGCGAAATGACTAAAACCCGCACACGTCTTGGGGCTCCAAACGCGCCTAAAGGAAATTATGCCTGCGCTCTGCGAGAGCTCAACCGTCAGTGTTAAAAAATACTTCCAAACTAAACGATGTGTACGGCGATTTGGTCCGTACCTCGGCGCGGTTGGCCTTCAGGTTGCTCTCCCACTTTCTTTTCTTTCACACTCTCGCGCGCGCGCGCGCCGCGCAACGACGCTGATCGTGGATCGTGATCCGCCTCGGCACCGCACCATGCCAAGCGCAACCCACTGAGCGATCGAGGAGATCGAAGAAGGCTTTTGCGCTGCTGCGGAGCAGCGAGCGCCGTAACATCCGGGCCCAACCGTGTGCTCTCACGAGGCTCGCCGCGGTTGCGTAAACGGATCTTCGAACTCACGCGATCGAGCTCCGGCTCCGGGTCCGAGTGACTCACGCACTCACATCGACGTGCCGAAGCGAAGGTCACTCGGAAATTCCACCCGGGTCCTTGGGTACGAGGGGGGTGGCGTTATCACTTTCATTCCACCGTTCGGCTTTGCTTCGGGACGGCCCGAAGATCCCCCCGTTCGGGTGAGTGACTCAACCGACTTCGGCGGCGATCGATGACGACGACGAGGACGCCGATGATGATGATGATGATGATCGCCGCCACCACCACGGACGGCGATGTTTGTGCACTGATAAATCGTGTAATGTTGCGCCGAGAAAGTTTTCTGGAAGGTGGTCGGTTGGTCGGTCGGTGATCGAGCGGTGGAGTAACTTTCCTCTGCAGTGCTGGAACTCGATCGTTGGATGGGTTGGTTGCGGTGAGGTGCGGGGGCATGGGGGGTACTCGGATATTGTGCGACATTTCGCCGCGGATGCTGGCTGGTCATCCGGCACCGCACTACCGATCTCAAGAGAGAGAGGTGTTACGTTAGAGGAGTTGTATTTTGCAATTTCGGTGTGTGGGGTATTTTCGCGCCGGATTGCTCAACAATTGATGCGTAGGCAAGCGAGCGATCGCGATGAGCGAATCGCAAATTTGGGCGCAGTTTCATAATTTCGATGAGTGGGCTGCGGCGTTGAATTACTAATTTCGCAGATATTGGGCAATTGAAATATTTCTTTTGATGACTGTTCATTGATTAATCTTTCAGGATTTTAGCACATTTTTATTTGCATATGATAGATTTAACCACAGACAAAAAGACGTCTCACTCTACTTACTCCTCATCGTTCCCCTGTTTACGGCCAGCTAAATATTATGTAGTTGTCAATCGCTCGCTGACGGTACTCTTATCGTTTTTGCCTCTATTTGACGTTTGCTCACTACCGCCATCTATTCAGCGGTTTGCAAATCACAGCTGTTGGTGCGAGTTTCTTCTGGATCAATGAAACTCATACTGAAAGCAG
Organism: Aedes albopictus; assembly: GCF_035046485.1. NCBI lineage: Eukaryota > Metazoa > Arthropoda > Insecta > Diptera > Culicidae > Aedes > Aedes albopictus. The sequence goes on along the minus strand of NC_085138.1, from coordinate 65,440,910 downwards.
CGTATTTCACGGCAGTCACAACGCTATATTAAGTGTAATTGCTTGTGTGGATCGACTAAAAATTTTAAATGTGAACTATTAGTGTCTGCGCAGTCTTTTTAAAAATAGACTGAATCATAATATGTACATAAGAAGAACTACGCCATTTGCAAATAGTCCACCAAAGTTTACCGTAGTGTTATTAAGTGTAAGAATTGTTTACCAACAAAAAACGGACATGCAAAATTTCATAATAACTAACCAGACAAATCTACCCCCCAGCATGTACCAAACAATTATAGTCAAGACAGTAATAGTAAGCCAAAACACTAGAGACAAATCGAGAACATTATAACAATAATTATTGTTAGTCAAACACAATTAGTTAAGATACACTTAATCAATAAAATCAATTCCAGTTCCCCCTGATGAAGGCACCATCCCTAAGTGCCAAAACGTTGGGTACCGTATGCGTGATAATGTTTGCACCATCGTACAAATAAGGTACTCATATCACCTGTACACACAATGTCTTGGTTTTTATTGCATGCACGTAACCTCTAACTCATATCACAGTAGGTTGCGGGTAAAAAAATCCGATTTCTTAAGTTTAAAATTTGCACCATGAAGGGGTAGCAGCGGTAGTCGGGACTTGTCCACGCGCAAATGTTAAAAAAGAGTCGAGTCAAGTACAAGACACTGAAGACGACCTTACAGTTGAGGTCGAAATACGTATCTGTCAAAGGATGCAAATTCTTAGTGGAATTCAAAGGAACCGTACTTAACCCGATTTTCTTTTTATTTACAGATATTCCCCTAACAAGCCCAGGTTAATCATCATTTCAGGAGTGTTCAGGAGAACCGTAAAACAGTCTTAGACCGAAAAAAAGCAAGGGCAACTATTCCTGAAGGTGTCCACCGGTCGTCCAAGGTTAACATGGATTAAGAAAGCTATCGCTGCCACCAAAAATAAGATTTGGGTGAATTATATGCGCTCAAGGAGAAAAATGGCAAAGAAACGCGAAATCAGCGGCTTAACGGCATGGCATATCGAAAAGGAAAATTACGGTGGCCTTTATGATCCTTCGACCATAGAAAAAAAAAATTACATTATTACCAATGGCATCCAGGAGCTACGAGTAGCGCCATATAAGAAAGTCTTGAATTTGCCCGAACGCAAACTCCGTTTTTTCCGATTTCCGAAAAACTATCGATTCGTACCAAATTCCAGAATCAATAGTTATTATAACTTTTGTTTGTGTGTCAATGTCTACACCATAGGCAATGTCAAAATAAAAAAATAAATTCATATATTGTTAATCTTGACTTTGACACTACCACGAATACTTTTCGACATTTGCGCGTGGACAAATCACGAGCTTGGTTGCCACTTAGTCATTATGCAAGTGTTAAACTAAGAAAATCAACACTTTTTATTCACAGCCTACTATGATATGAGTTATAGCTTAAATGCCTGCAAATGAAACCAATACATTGTCTTCACAAGTAAAACTGGAATTTTATTTAACGATGGTGCAAACATTATCACGCATACGGTAAATAATAAACCCATTTTGAAAATAAAGACTGCGTAGCCCCTAAAAGTTCACAATTAAGTATAATTGGGTTCTTTAGAGGTATCCGGGTTATTTCATAATCGGAATCTCTGCCCAAAAATTAGTCAAAATCCAATATTTCATATTTTTTGGAGTCCGGGAACTATTTTTAAAATGCATTTTAAATTTGTATGGCGAATTTTTTTTTGTTCTGGTTGAACTGTCATTTTATCGATTGAACTGTCATTCTATCCACGAAAATTAAAACGGTTTTGTTATTTTAACCACAAAATAAAGGCATTGGAATGCAACAATATCACATTATATTCAGCTCTTTCGATTAGGCTATAGAAAAAAGGAATATTTTATTCACTAAAGAACACAATTTATTTGAATAATTTACATTGGTTCTACCTAAAATTAACTTACATGATAGTTTATTAACCTCTAACGAACTCTCCAACTCAACGCACAACTTAACACTAAATTATTTAACAATCTTAGTACTTACATTTAATTCCTCTTAGACAATACAATTGCCAGTTTCACCAAAATACCGTCGCAGCACCAGCAATGGATGATAACCCGGGTAGAGGTGAAATACTGACGATCAAAATGTGATATTGGTTTGATTGATATAAGAGATAAAAGATCTGAAAATAATATCTGAAAAATGTTCCTGGAACATCTGAACAATATCAAAATTTGATATTTCAAGATCAAACGAATAGCTTGCTGCTATTGGTTAGATCTTACAAGATCTAATTCTGATCTAATGTTGATATTCCAGGAGTAAATTTTAGATTTTATTTTCAGATCTTTTATCTCTTATATCAATCAAACCAATATCACATTTTGATCTCAATATCAATATATGCTATTATTGAGCTCTTTTCCTCTACACGGGAATGTTTCCGTAACAATGATTATAATCGTCATTTGTTCCAAGTAACTTGTCTGTTTGTCTGTGATTTAACCACACACTCAATCCTGAATTGCCTGTTCAGCACTTTTTTGACGAAAACAGAACAGCAGAACTATTTCGGTAGCTTCGGTAATCGATTTTACTGATGCTCAGTACACCAACTGTCAAAACCTGGTGCAAAAGGTAAACAATGCAGTATAGCTGTATACAGCTGTTCTATTTTCGTTAAACATTTACCGAATACGGTATTCCAAATTAAGTGTGCAAGATCAGCCTACGATTGGTTTTAAAGCAAACTTGAAAAATGGGACTCAGTGTGGAACTGCGTTTTGAGCTAAACTTTGAATAGCTTTGTTTTTTTTTTGGTTTATATTTTTTGTGTTTTTTAACTTAATGCTCGGATACCTTTGTTATTGAAATGGAGAATTATACATCTCATCATTCAAATCTAGTACTTCACCGATTGTGTCCTATTAGTCATCATTAAAGTATGGAAAAAATATCATAAACATTGCATTTGCTATAACTCCTTAAAGAAAAACTGTAGTGGGACTGTAATGCCGATAAATTTAGTGATTTTCATGATTTTATCAGCGTAAGCTGTCCCGTCCTATGTCACACAGATCACATTGTCCTATGTAGAGTTTTCAGCATAAGCTGTCCTATGTTTCAGTTTTTGTGCTGAAAATGTCATTTCGACGTATCTAAATTCAACCCCCTGCAGCTCATTTTAGAAACTGAACCTGAGAATACATATGGTATAAGAGAAACTTGTGCCGCTAGACCAGTTCTACAAAAAGTCACGGAAAAATCGTTTTTTTCGAATATCTAAGATAAATGTCACGGACTACCTTCGAAAAATGACGATTGATATTCACTGAAATGACATTTTCAGCACTGTTCAGTTTACATCATAAGCTGATCTGCATGTCATTTTTTTCATAACAAACTGTGCAATGTTAAATTTTACGGATGCTATTATGATTCCCGGAGAACGTCTAAGATTCTCAAAGATTCTCCAAGACATTCTTGGAATCATGGATTTTTTGAAGTACATGAATAAATCATAGGATTTCAGGAGAATACTCATGCAATACACATAAATATAAAAAAACTGAAACGATGCATATACACTACCCGCCATAAATATGGAATCGCATATTGCAACACTCATACCGAATATTGCAGCACCCAAAAAAGTTTTGCATCACCCTAAAATGTGATTATTTTAGGTCTCTGAGGCATAAATCATTGATGACCCCCCTGATTCTCTTTTAAAATGCAACTCGTACTCACAACCTAATTGGTTCTAGGTTTACTCTATTTTTCCTCCTTATTTTGGGTGATGCCAAACTTTTTGGGTGCTGCAATACTGAGTATTGCAACGATTTCATATTATTGGTGGGTAGTGTACTTCTAATAAACTATTTCATATCCAGATAAACGATCTTTTTTATATTATTGAGAAGTAAATGCAGAGATGCTCCAAAGTAGCTGATGTGTCCACCACCGATATGTTATTTGAATGCTGAGAGATTATACATCATGTCAATACTATATCTTGTGAGCTTTTTTATTGATCTGTTACGGTTGACTGCAAAATATGTCTAACTCCTCACTCCTAACTTTTCAACACTCACTCCTCCTTGTCACTTTCCACTTTTGCTCGTTACACTTCTCCTTTCTCACTCTATGCTTATCACATTTTACTGCCCACTTATCACTACTCTACATTTTTTTCCCATTGCTTACTGCACACTCTCCACTGCACAGTCCTCCCTGATCACTTTTTATATTTCTCTGTTCATTCCTAATTTCTCACTTTTCCCTCCTCACTCACCCATCTTTTCTTTCTTTTCCCAGGTCACTCCTTCAAACTCATTACTCATCAACACTCCTAGTTCATTATTTTTAATTCACCACTCCTCAGCGCTTATTCTAACCAAAAGTTGCTGCTGAAAGTACCTATATGTAAAAATCGGCCATTTGGCCTATTTTTACATATACAAAATCGTCAAAAAGTAACATTGGACAACTATGCTGCACCCAACAGTAGTGGTGATAGTAAAACTACTTGTGGGACATATTGGTATGAATAAAAAACTTTTAATTGTAATACAAAGAGCGTATTCGGTATAAATAAACGTAATATTTACTAATTCTGTAGTAGGTATCTCCAGAAATTGCTAATGATGGAGTAGTAATACTGAAATTATTAAAAAAAACGTGTGTTTTGACAGATCTCCGCAGATGACTTTGTAAAGGATTAGCAACTACGAATTGTATGCACATGCATTCTCATGCTTCCAAATTGATTGAATGATTAATTAAACAGTTACTTCTCTCTGTATTTCGCCAGGAGTTCCTCGTGAGATTTAATTCTGAGTTTTCCACTAAATTTCTAGCGGGTTTTTCTTTGAGTTGTTTTCTGCTTTCGGTAGAACTCCAAATGAACGTCCTGGACCCTGTAGCATAATCGGGCTAATAATATTAGCTACAAGTTACAAGTTACAAGTACTAATATTACAAGTGCTAATAATTTGTGTTGCATAAAGGCTCAATTTTCCACTAATATTATTAGCACTTGTAATATTAGTGACCATGAAAATACAAGTTGTTTTGGTTCATTTACCTGTCAAAATTCATCCGACAGTTCACTATTAATTTGAAATGGCAGTTGATGTTTGTTTATATTCTGCATTTTCCGCGTAACATCCGGAAATAACTTCATTTATTCCGAAGTTTTGCATTCTTTATACGATAGATGAAGAAAAGCATATGCTGTTTGGATAATTTTCGGCCGCTCTGACGAAATATTTTTTTTACAAAGTATGGCACTGCAAGTACCTAGATTTTTAGTAAAATGTCCCAAAGATTTAATAGTAATGGTTGAAAAACAATATATAAAGATTTAGCAACATGTATTATGCTTCTTGTTAAAATCCCAAGTGATCTGGGATGCAAAAATTGAGCTTTTACCTACTTTTATATGTCGCAACTCGATTCGAGTTAGTGTATGTATATTGTAACTCTTGATTAGCTTAATGATGCGCAATACAAGCAATTTATTCAAATTTATTTCGCATCTGCAACTTTACCTGTGCTTATGCAGTGACCATAATAACCATAACTTTACCAAGAACCTCCAATCAAAGATGGGTATTGTAGAAACTTTGGAGAACTTGAGAGACTCAGCAGAAATTATATTTTGGATACAAAGTGTACATCAACACAATTTTCTCTTCAATGAGTTTCGAATACATACTGCCAAATTTAATCGTCGAAAACTGGAATTAAGGTTGACATGTTAGATAAATAATATCTTTTGAGTTCATCAAAATGGTCAATCGATATATTCAAAACTAAATATGACTTCTGCAATACTTTAAATCTAATTTGTAAATTATTTTACAAGACCTTTGAGACTTGTAATCAAAAGTACAAGTCATAGCTAATATTTTATACTTGTAGTTTGTTTATGCAACATACACTTGTAAATTCTACTAATAATATTAGTCCATCCGACTTGTAGTATTGGACTTGTAACTTGTACTTGTAGTATATTTATGCAACAGAAAATTAAAAGTTACAAGCTACAAGACTAATATTATTAGTAAAATTTTCATTATGCTACAGGCCCCTGGACTATCTCTTGCAGTTATCCGGGGAAAAAGCTATAGTATATTTATAATATGAGAAATAATTCCAGGGAGAAATCTTGGAAGGTAGTCAGAAATTTCCGCAGTAATCCTGAAAAATCTAAAAATATTGAATAAGGTACCCCGGGGCAAGTGAGAATCCGGGGCAAGTGAGACCTACAGCTAATTTCTTTTTAATTTTTTAGTTTAAAGGTAAACATTCTTCATAGAAAACATAGGTATCATACCAACGGATACTTTGAATTCAAAAATTGTTATGGTTCTCACCATAAAGAGACCATATATGTGATTGTTGTTCACATGCAATTTTTAATTCACTAAGAGAGATTAACTTACTCTACTACATTCGTCGTTTAAAAATAGAATAACAAATAAAATAAAACTTTTTCGGTTTTAGGATAATATTTGGAGTGCTTGCAAATTGTTTCAAGCGAAAAAGCTGTAATTTATTTTCATTTATTACCTTTAGTTAGGTGCTCTCACTTGTCCTAGTGCATTTCAGCATCTGGGGCAAGTGAGACCTGTGAGAGTAAACAAACACAGTTTCATAGTTTGATCTCGCTTTCTTCAGCCTAAGTCGAAATTTACACAAAAGTGAAGTAAAATCGGCGCCTTAACTAATCAATCGTTGAATTATACTTACTTACTTCTATTCTGATGATGAAGCTATTGTTTAAAATGATAAAGTCTTTGGTGGATCATACTTTTTTCGAAATCATCTATTTTTCATATTTTCGTTCAAGCAAATTCTATTATTTTTTCGTTTTTCGCTGCATAATGAGTTTTTCTGAATGTTAAGGAACCGGCCATGAAGTATGAAAAAAAAAATGGAAAACGACTTATTCAAAGTTCACGATTAAAAATCTTTATTCAATGATCGTAAAATTGTGTAAGGAAAAACATAACTTCTGAAAATCTTGAAAAATCTTTTGGCGAGATTCATCAACTACGTAATATGAAAAGCAAGTTTGGAAATCTTTCGGCACCTTAGGGCGCTTTTTGAATAAATAAAATCAATTTATTTTGCACGAGCTGCTAGAGTTAAAATTTTTTCTCAGTAGTTCGTTATTATATGTGTTACGTAATTTTTGCACGATACTACAAAACTTTTCCAGCATAAATCGCTAGACATAGTTATTCGCAAAAGATATTTATATTTTTTGCTTCCTTACATGTATGCAGCAACTATATTAAGCCATTTGTACAAAAAATTCGAATAGGTCCCACTTACCCCATGATACGGTGTAAATTAAAATCTGTTCCACTTTTTATTATATGCTTAATATACAGAATATAAAAAATTTGATACAGTTTTAATGCCCATTAATAAGAAGAAATATACCAACGATGTCTTTTAAAACCATTGGAATTATAAAATTATTTATGTTAAGAGTTTTTTGGCTTGACAAAATCAAACTAGCGTTTTTTTAGGTCCCACTTGCCCCGGGGTACCTTACATAACATATTGAATACATAACTTAATTAAGTAGCGACCAAATTTTGGTTGATTTTAAAAGAGTTTTTGGGGGAAATCTGCAAGCTTACTCTTGGAATTTAGAATTACATCGCTGAATCTCAGAAATTTTCTTGGGTTCATCATGATCTTCTATATCCATCTGGAATCAGCATCTTTAACCTTCCAGGACGCGCGTCATCAAGCAACCGAAACTGCACCGCGCTCGCGCTGTACACGACGAGCGAAGTATTTTGGGAGTGTTGTACTTTTTACAACAGCGCGCGTCCTGAAGGGTTAAATCAAATTTTGACGGAAACATCCGCTAATCAGAGTGCTTATTATCTTTATCTAAATGGGCAATGCAGCTCTCTTCTGTATTAACCTTGAGAGCTGTAAAAATCCGTAAATTTGAATCTGATGATTTAAGGAAAAGCTAAAGAAGAAACTTAAGAACCGTAAACCGGCGACAAATTGATCTTCGGGTCGATATTGATCAGATATTTTTTCACTAGATAGAGCATAATAATTCCGGGGGTGGAAGCTCAGGTAAAATAAACTTCATCGGGAGCACCCGCATACTCGCCGATATACTGAAGGACCGCGGGTTCGGAATCGTAGCGCTGCAGGAGGTGTGTTGGACAGGATCTATGGTGCGAACGTTTAGAGGTAATCATACCATCTACCAGAGTTGCGGCAACACACGTGAGCTGGGAACAGCTTTTATAGTGATGGACGACATGCAGAGGCGCGTGATGGGTTGGTGGCCGATCGACGAAAGAATGTGCAGGTTGAGGATCAAGGGCCGATTCTTCAACATCAGCATAATAAACGTGCACAGCCCTCACTCCGGAAGCACTGATGATGACAAAGACGCATTTTACGCGCAGCTCGAACGCGAGTTCGACCGCTGCCCAAACCACGACGTCAAAATCATCATAGGGGATCTAAACGCTCAGGTAGGCCAGGAGGAGGAATTCAGACCGACGTCAGCCCACCAGCTGACGAACGAAAACGGCCTACGCCTCATCGATTTCGCCGCCTCCAAGAACATGGCCATTCGTAGCACCTTTTTACAGCACAGCCTCCCATATCGTTACACCTGGAGATCACCACAACAAACGGAATCGCAAATCGACCACGTTCTGATTGATGGACGGCACTTCTCCGACATTATCGACGTCAGGACCTATCGTGGCGCTAATATCGACTCTGATCACTACCTGGTGATGGTTAAACTGCGCCCAAAACTCTCGTTATTAACAATGTACAGTACCGGCGGCCGCCCCGGTACGATCTAGAGCGACTGAAGCAACCGGAAGTCGCCACCGCATACGCGCAGAATCTCGAGGCAGCGTTGCCGGACGAGGGTGTGCTCGATGTGGCCCCTCTAGAGGACTGCTGGAGTACTGTCAAAGCAGCCATTAACAACGCAGCCGAGAGCACTATCGGGTACGTAGAACGGAGTCGACGAAACGATTGGTTCGATGAGGAGTGCAGAGCGGTTCTGGAGGAGAAGGATGCAGCGCGGGCGGTAAAGTTGCAGCATGGAACCCGACAGAATGTGGAGCGATACAGACAGAAGCGGAAGCAGCAGACCCGTCTCTTCCGGAAGAAAAAGCGCCGCCTGGAAGAAGCGGAGTGCGAGGAAATGGAACTGCTGTGCCGTTCACAAGAAACACGTAAGTTCTACCAGAAGCTCAACGCATCCCGCAAAGGCTACGTGCCGCAAGCCGAAATCTGCAGGGATAAGGACGGGAGCCTCCTGACGGACAAACGTGAGGTGATCGAAAGGTGGAAGCAGCACTTCGACGAGCACCTGAATGGCGAAGAGAATGTAGCCACGGAGGACCAAGGCAGCGGAGGAAATGACTATGTTGGTGCAGCAGAGGACGGGAACGAACCAACTCCCACGCTGAGGGAAGTTAAGGATGCCATCCATCAGCTCAAAAACAACAAAGCGGCTGGTAAGGACGGTATCGCAGCAGAACTCATCAAGATGGGCCCGGAAAAGTTGGCCACCTGTCTGCACCAGTTAGTAGTCAAGATCTGGGAAATCGAACAGCTACCGGAGGAGTGGAAGGAAGGGATAATCTGTCCCATCCACAAGAAAGGCGACAAATTAATGTGTGAGAACTTTCGAGCGATCACCATTTTGAACGCCGCCTACAAAGTGCTATCCCAGATCATCTTCCGTCGTCTTTCACCTAAAGTAAATGAGTTCGTGGGAAGTTACCAAGCCGGTTTCATCGACGGCCGGTCGACAACAGACCAGATCTTCACCGTACGGCAAATCCTCCAGAAATGCCGTGAATACCAGGTCCCAACGCACCACCTGTTCATCGACTTCAAAGCGGCTTACGACAGTATCGACCGCACAGAGCTATGGAAAATTATGGACGAGAACAGCTTTCCCGGGAAGCTTACCAGACTGATAAGAGCAACGATGGACGGTGTGCAGAACAGCGTAAGGATTTCGGGTGAACTATCCAGTTCATTTGAATCTCGACGGGGACTACGACAAGGTGATGGACTTTCCTGCCTATTATTCAACATCGCCCTGGAAGGTGTTATGCGACGAGCCGGGCTCAACAGCCGGGGAACGATCTTCACGAAATCCGGCCAATTTGTCTGTTTTGCGGATGACATGGATATAATTGCCAGAACATTTGGAACGGTGGCAGAACTGTACACCCGCCTGAAACGCGAAGCAGCAAAGGTCGGACTGGTGGTGAATGAGGCTAAGACAAAGTACATGCTGGTAGGTGGGACTGAGCGAGACAGGACAAGCCTTGGCAGCAATGTTACGATAGACGGGGATACTTTCGAGGTGGTAGAAGAATTCGTCTACCTCGGTTCCTTGCTAACGGCTGACAATAACGTAAGCCGTGAAATACGAAGGCGCATCATCAGTGGAAGTCGTGCCTACTATGGGCTCCAGAAGAAACTGCGGTCAAAAAAGATTCACCCCCGCACCAAATGTACCATGTACAAGACGTTAATAAGACCGGTGGTTCTCTACGGACACGAGACATGGACGATGCTCGAGGAGGACCTGCAAGCACTCGGAGTTTTCGAGCGACGGGTGCTAAGGACGATCTTCGGCGGCGTACAGGAGAACGGTGTGTGGCGGAGAAGGATGAACCACGAGCTCGCTGCACTTTACGGCGAACCCAGCATCCAGAAAGTGGCCAAAGCCGGAAGGATACGATGGGCAGGGCATGTTGCAAGAATGCCGGATAACAACCCTGCAAAGCTGGTGTTTGCTAACCATCCGGTTGGTACAAGAAGGCGTGGAGCGCAGAGAGCACGATGGACGGACCAGGTGGAGCGTGATCTGGCGAGTGTTGGGCGTGACCGACGTTGGAGAGCTGCAGCTGCAAATCGAGTATTATGGCGGCAAATTGTTGATTCAGTATTATCATGAATTTGATGTTAACTAAATAAATGAGCATAATAATTCCCTTAAAAATACAATACGCTACTAAGGGGCTGTCCATTAATTTTTTTTTCTGTTTGGATGAGCCACTGCGACCAGTATTTAGATCTTTTGTGGCAATACCCGTATCCTTAGTATTTAGTGCATGTCGTACTACTCCATTGTCATTGAGAGGCAATGAAGCATCGATTTCTGTACAGATCTTGTTTTTTTTCCTCGGAGGTTCGCGAAATCGAATGTGATGAAGGAGTACCGTTTTCACAGGAAAAAAAAACCAGCGAAAGTGCGCCCTTAATCACACATAATCGATTCTATTTGTGAGAAAAACAAAACGGTAGAACTGATATTTGTCCATGCATCGGAACTCTGGCTTCATCCGTGTCTTGCTCCTAGTTTAGTCCCAGGACAACATTAAAAAACCCGGGGCTTTAGGCTAGTTGCAAAACGCTGTCAAATTTGAGAATGTGTTCGGTAATAAGAATTCACGTGAGTCCTTGTATCACCAGTATTTATCAGTCCTTAGCAGGTTATTACGCAATTAGATACGCAAAGCATGTTTGTTTTCCTTACATCAAGTGTAGTCTCGGCGAGGACAAACCGAGTCGTTAACTATCCGTAAGGCAGAATAAATGCAATTTTAGAAACTGTCACTAGTAACAAGGGCTTTGTACCATGAATCCTTATTACCAAAACGCATTACCCTAGCTTAACAAACTGGATGTCACCAGGGTTCAGTTTGGTAGATCTTGCTCCGTAACGCAACCCAAAAGGGAGATCTACCTACGTTACGGGCTCCGTTAAAGATCGAGCATGTTTTAAACCCCCTCAACCATTCATCCCTCAGCACGGGTCGCCTGACACCTTGGATTGGGGTTCCCTGTTTGGTGGACTTTTACCCCCGGAACAGGGGGTCCGTAGTGCTATTCTAAGCCGGCAACTACATGGGCAGTCCATTAATTACGTAAGGTTTTATGGGGGGAGAGGGGGTTTGAGAAATCTTACGCGTCATACAAAAATATTTGGGTTCTCATATAAAAAATCTTACAAGGGGGGGTGGGGGTGTCGAAACATCGTAAAAATTCACTTACGTAATAAATGGACAGCCCCTAAACACTACTTAAACACTTCGCTCGTCGTATACAGCGCGAGCGTGTTGTAGTTTTAGGATCAAACAGGCTCGCGTCCTCGAAGGTTAATTTAACGAAAAAACGGTTGATCAATTTCTACCCAAAGATCAATTTCTACCCAAAGATCAATTTGACCCCGGTTTACAGAACACGGAATAGTTCTGGAGATTATAGAAGAAAACTGAATTAGTATCCAGGTATGTCAGAATTTTGTTGATTCCAAATACAAGCGCCATTATTGGACAATCTGAGAATGCTGGGACCGATGTTTGAACTAAACAGGTGATTCATGTAAAACAAATCTATGATTTTGGCATTAGAGACTTTGGAAAGAAGTTAATGGTTTTTGACAAACATGAGCCGAAATAGAGGAAAATTCTGACACCAAGCTGAGAATTTCAGAAAGATGCTGAAATATTTCTTCCCGGTTTTCCATCAGTATTTTTTTTAGATTTTATTTTTTAATAGTTTGTTTCAATATTACAGGAACACTTCAGGGGTTTACTTAAGAAATATTGTAAGAAAAATTGTTTAAGAAATTATTCCAATAAATGTCGTTATTGTTTGATAAGAAGGGTATAACCAGGTAACAATCTTGGATTACTCCGAATCTTAATCAGCTCAAAATCCAGATTTCCATCTTTATGACCGTCATAAATTTAAAATGTTACTATGTTAGTCATGCAAATGAATCATATGCTTCTTTGCTGAACCCTTCAGCAAGAAACTTCCTCAAAAAGTGTTTTTTAAAATCCACCAGGTATTTCTGCAACAGATTTATTCGTACTACCGTTTTTGCAAGGGTTCCTTCAGTTTATAATCCAAATGGTCTTCTATGTTTTTTTGTCAGGAATTACTCCAAGAGTTCATCCAGTGATTCTATTGAGATCTGTTTCAATAATTTCTTCAGGTAGTAATTCTTTCAAAAAATCCTGAATACATCTAACGACCCATTGTTTCCATAATTCCTCCAACGATTAATTTAGAAAAATCCATAGGAATGTGTCCATGAACTCCTATGGGGCTTTTTTCAAAAACTCATTACCGTTTATCAGTTATTTCTTTACTAATTCCTTCAGCATTTCACTCATAGTTATGTCTACTTTTGATTCCAATAATTCTTCTTGAGAAATGTCCACAAGTACTTCTCCAATAATTTATCCAGTAATTCCATAGGGAACTGTTCCCAAATTTTCTTCTGATATTCAAGTAATTCCATCAAAAGATCCTATTGACACTCGGTTATCGATCAATTCTTTCAAAAATTCCTTCAAAAATTCATCAAGAAATTTCTTTAGAATCTCCAGCAATTTGTCTGGAAAGCATTCTAAAACTCTTCTATCTACTAAAAATACTTTCTCTGAGCAGCTCCTCTAACAAAATGGATGGCTAATGACCGGCGGTAATACCAAATGGACTTCGGATTAACTGATAAGTAACAACAGCATCTTGCTCTTTGTATCAACGTAAATGAAGTAGGGGAGAAGCAGCTTCATTTACAGAATAATAGTCAATATGTCCTCCGCTGAAATAGTAGTGTAATGCGTAGTGGTGCTCAGAACTTAACGCATTTTATCAACAGAACAGAATTTGAATATGAAATACCACCTAAAATAGGTGTATTCATAATGAATGATGGAGGCCAATAGTAAAAGTTACTAAACTTGTGTAACGTAACGAAAGTTTCGTAACTTTTCGTAATTTGACGAAATTCGGCAAAATCAGTGCAGCCTACGCGCACTATTGCTGTAAATTTAAATAATTTGTCATAATTAGAATATAACGCCGAAAAAAAGAGCGGTTTAATGGAGGAAAACATGTATCTCTGTGTTTAGATTAAGATATGTTAAAGTGCGTCAAAATAAGGAAAATTTAATTGATTTTTTCTTGAACTATGTAGACATAGTTCTAAAAATTTTCTTTCTACATCATGCATATAACGATATTCAATGTGTAAAATTAGCTTGAGAACATAAAAAATGGTACTAATTACCAAAGTTATAACAATTTCTGTAAAACGTGTTTTTCTTTAAAGAGGCTTGCCGTAACTATGATTACAGTCCAACGGCTTTGTAGGACCTTGTGGCGTCCTTGAACGATCGGAATAACAAAAAAAGGTTTTATATTGTAAACGGGAACGATTTTTCTAAAAAAAAATCACTTTTATTAGCCAAAAAAAAAAAGATTATTAAAATTATAACATTTTTTTTTTACAAAAAATAGTGACCAAAAAACGGTTGAGAACTGATTCCGCAAACTTAGTCACCACATCGACGTTTTCGGGAAATCGCGATTCCGAGATAATAGCGTTTAAAGTTTGAAACATACACTACGCGCTCATAAGAAAGCGAGACGCAAAACGCTTTATCTATGCTACTTCTGCTTTGATCTCTGTGTAAACTTGATAGAGCATTATTAAGAACTCATACTTAAAAATAAAAAACAAAACGATTTTTTTTTCTCACGATCTGAACATATATAATCCCTTAAAAAGAAAAGAAATGTATGATTTGATAGAAAATAAAATAGAGGTAAGTTGGTCCGCTACAGTTTATTATGATCGCTTAATTTTAAAGAAAATACATCTCGCTTCAATATTCAATAAAGCTCTTATCTCATTGCAAGTATAAATGCATTTCGCTTATAGTGCCCATAAATTCATACATATAGGGTCGGTCATGCACAAATTAACCACAATTTATTCATCTTACCTAATTGAAACCCCTAAACGTTCAATTTACTATTGCGCAATCCAAAATTTCCACTGCATCGAACCAACCCATCATCGATTGCATAATTACTTTTAGCGCTGTTGAATCATTACATCTACCGAAATTCATTCGCCACACACAGCCAGCCCAACCGAACCGCGAAGAAAAAAAAACGAGTGATTTCAACGACCTTTCCCTCCAAAAAGCAACGAACCGCCTCCTGTTGTGCGTTTTGGCTATTATGTCCTATGCACGGTTAATTTTGCTCATTACAAAGCGAGTAGCAATTTCCCCCGGTGTGATTCCATTTGAATTCCCGCGGGCTCATAAGATGAGCAAAACATCCATCGCACATCGCGAAAAGTATTTTTTTTTCGAACGCTACCGCGTACCACGACACAACCATGGCACAAGGACCGCACACTTTTCAATTAGATGATGAATTTCGATCGATCATCAACTGTTTAAGGATGTTCAAATTGAATGTACATAGAAGGTGTGCAAACTGTTCCGATTGCACTTTTCCATTCGTCAATACACCACTATGAAGGGAGTGCAGTGCAAGGTACTCGTGGGTGTTAATTGGATTGCGTAGTAGCGAGACGCAACCGGATGCTTTCACATCGTCGTCTACCAACCATGTCAAGGTTTAGGTACGAATTTCCCTTATAACCGTGGAGTCGAGAGGCGTAATTAGGGAAGAGTTAGAGTACTTGACTTTCTTCAGCCTTCAGATTTGAAAGGCTAGCCGACTAGAAAACTATTTCATTTATTTAGTTAACATCAAATTCATGATAATACTGAAACAACAATTTGCCGCCATAGTACTCGATTTGCAGCTGCAGCTCTCCAACGTCGGTCACGCCCAACACTCGCCAGATCACGCTCCACCTGGTCCGCCCATTGTGCTCTCTGCGCTCCACGCCTTCTTGTACCAACCGGATGGTTAGCAAACACCAACTTTGCAGGGTTGTTGTCCGGCATTCTTGCAACATGCCTTGCCCATCGTATCCTTCCGGCTTCGGCCACTTTCTGGATGCTGGGTTCGCCGTAGAGTGCAGCGAGCTCGTGGTTCATCCTTCTCCGCCACACACCGTACTCCTGCACGCCGCCGAAGATCGTCCTTAGCACCCGTCGCTCGAAAACTCCGAGTGCTTGCAGGTCCTCCACGAGCATCGTCCATGTCTCGAGTCCGTAGAGAACCACCGGTCTTATTAACGTCTTGTACATGGTACATTTGGTGCGGGGGTGAATCTTTTTTGACCGCAGCTTCTTCTGGGGCCCATAGTAGGCACGACTTCCACTGATGATGCGCCTTCGTATTTCACGGCTCACGTTATTGTCAGCCGTTAGCAAGGAACCGAGTTAGACAATTTCTTCTACCACCTCGAAAGTATCCCCGTCTATCGTAACATTGCTGCCAAGGCTTGTCCTGTCTCGCTCAGTCCCACCTACCAGCATGTACTTTGTCTTAGCCGCATTCACCACTAGTCCGACCTTTGCTGCTTCACGTTTCAGGCAGGTATACTGTTCTGCCACCGTTCCAAATGTTCTAGCAATAATATCCATGTCATCCGCAAAACAGACAAATTGGCTGGATTTCGTGAAGATCGTACCCCGGCTGTTGAGCCCGGCTCGTCGCATAACACCTTCCAGGGCGATGTTGAATAGTACGCAGGAAAGTCCATCACCTTGTCGTAGTCCCCGTCGAGATTCAAATGAACTGGATAGTTGACCCAAAATCCTTACGCTGTTCTGCATACCGTCCATCGTTGCTCTTATCAGTCTAGTCAGCTTCCCGTTCTCGTCCATAATTTTCCATAGCTCTGTGCGGTCGATACTGTCGTATGCCACTTTGAAGTCGATGAACAGGTGATGCGTTGGGACCTGGAATTCACGGCATTTCTGGAGGATTTGCCGTACGGTGAAGATCTGGTCCGTTGTCGACCGGCCGTCGATGAAACCGGCTTGGTAACTTCCCACGAACTCATTTACTTTAGGTGAAAGACGACGGAAGATGATCTGGGATAGCACTTTGTAGGCGGCATTCAAAATGGTGATCGCTCGAAAGTTCTCACACATTAACTTGTCGCCTTTCTTGTGGATGGGACAGATTATCCCTTCCTTCCACTCCTCCGGTAGCTGTTCGGTTTCCCAGATCTTGACTACTAACTGATGCAGACAGGTGGCCAACTTTTCCGGGCCCATCTTGATGAGTTCTGCTGCGATACCGTCCTTAAAAGCCGCTTTGTTGTTTTTGAGCTGGTGGATGGCATCCTTAACTTCCCTCAGCGTGGGAGTTGATTCGTTCCCGTCCTCTGTTGCACCAATATAGTCATTTCCTCCGCTGCCTTGGTCCTCCGTGCCTACATTCTCTTCGCCATTCAGGTGCTCGTCGAAGTGCTGCTTCCACCTTTCGATCACTTTACGTTTGTCCGTCAGGAGGCTCCCGTCCTTATCCCTGCAGATTTCGGCTTGCGGCACGTAGCCTTTGCGGGATGCGTTGAGCTTCTGGTAGAACTTGCGTGTTTCCTGTGAACGGTACAGCAGTTCCATATCCTCGAACTCCGCTTCTTCCAGGCGGCGCTTTTTCTCCCGGAAGAGACGGGTCTGCTGCTTCCGCTTCCGTCTGTATCGCTCCACATTCTGTCGGGTTCCATGCTGCAGCATTACCGCCCGCGCTGCATCCTTCTCCTCCAGAACCGCTCTGCACTCCTCGTCGAACCGTTCTACGTACCCGATAGTGCTCTCGGCTGCGTTGTTGATGGCTGCTTTGACTGTACTCCAGCAGTCCTCTAGAGGGGCCATATCGAACACACCTTCGTCCGGCAACGCTGCCTCGAGATTCTGCCCGTATGCGGTGGCGACATCCGGTTGCTTCAGTCGCTCTAGATCGTACCGGGGCGGCCGCCGGTACTGTACATTGTTAGGGTAAGTGTACCAGTTATGGCTATAGTGGTTCCCTATTTGGCCATACTGGAAATTTAGAAAGTTTTCAAGCTTTGATCTATTATGAAAGTATCAATAGCAAGAACTCGAATGTATCTTGCCATTGAAACTCTTGAAATGAAGCAA
This sequence comes from Aedes albopictus, assembly GCF_035046485.1. Taxonomy (NCBI): domain Eukaryota; kingdom Metazoa; phylum Arthropoda; class Insecta; order Diptera; family Culicidae; genus Aedes; species Aedes albopictus. The sequence goes on along the minus strand of NC_085138.1, from coordinate 65,422,986 downwards.
AATATGCAATTATCTCAAATAACCACTATGGCCAAATAGGGAACCACTATGGCGATAACTGGTACACTCAGCCTAATAACGGAGAGTTTTGGGCGCAGTTTAACCATCACCAGGTAGTTATCAGAGTCGATATTAGCGCCACGATAGGTCCTGACGTCGATAATGTCGGAGAAGTGCCGTCCATCAATCAGAACGTGACTAGAAAACTATATCAAGTTTATATCTTATTGTGTTATGATGTGATATTATTTTTCTATAACTTATTGTGTTACAATCTAGATGAAGGATGATGTTAAAATAACTAAATTTGTAACAAAAAGTACACCAGTCTAACTAAGATTACGACCTATTTTGTTATAACCATATCAAAATTATAACAAAATGTGATATGAATTTAAGCCTCAGAATTACTAGTTTCTATCAAAAGTTGATACAATTTTGTAACAGTACTTTTCAAATGTCGTAGACTCAAAACTTAATTATAATATAATGAATTATAAAACAACATTTGTAACATAATGTGATATAATTTAGTTTAAGTATTTTGAAAACACCTAGGATGTTGAACATGATTATATCACAATAAGTTATAAATATCATAGTTTGTAAGGATTACGTTATATTTATGTTACAATTTTCTAGTCGGGTTGTGCATAGTTTGATGGAAAACAAAATATTGGCGTTTCTATTTGACCTGATTTTTTTTTGTAAAATTATGCACTGGAACCTCTTTTCATGAGCAGGAGATGCAAAAATAAAAAATGTGAATGAAATAAAATACGCCCAAGAAGAGGGAATTTTGTGCATAAATTATGTCAGGGCATTAATGAGGAAACTTAGTTCGCGAGAACAAGTCTTACTCCATGCAGAGCATTTGAGATTAGGCCGAGGTAGTTTCAAGGAAGTTCCCAGAGAGCCCAACAAAAAAGATTCCAAGGGGATCCTTGGCCTCAATGAGGCTTCAGAGGGTTGTTTTAGGAGATTTCAGAAGGATTTTCAAGGCGTTCCGACAGATGTCGTTGGCGTTTTAATAGGATTACGTGAATTTCAGGGGAGTTTCAATAGCATTATGGGGGCTTCGGAGACGATTCAAGGGGGTTTAAGGGCGATTCAGAGGGAGTTTCAGGTAGGAGCCTTTAAAGGGCATTACATGGAGCTTCAGGGGCGTTTCAAGTAGACGTGTGCGCCGCCACGCCGCGCTTTTCGTGTTTTTTCCACGCCGCCGCCGCCAGTTCAGTTGATCCGGCGCGCCGCTGTTCATATTTTTCCACGCCGCCGGGGATTTTTTCAAGAATTCTTTAAGAGATTCCACCATAGATTCCTTTTTGAAAATTTCTCTGGATTCCTTTAGAAACTTTAACATGAATTTCTAAAGAAAATCTTTCCTCTAGTGAAACTTCCGGGAATTTCACCAAGAATTTTTCTGGAGAATCTTCTATACTTAACCCTCCTAGGATGTTAGGATTGGCGCACCACGCTGGCGTACAACACGTTCAGCGTTCCTGTGTGGGTCATATTGACCTTAAAATCTTACTAGTGTTAAGAAGTTCCTCCATGGATTATTTCAGAAATTTCTCTGGGAATTCTTTCAGAAAACTATTCACGGGTTCCTGACATTTGCATTTTTTAGAATATTAAGAGTCAGAATTCTTACAAAAATTTCTCTAGGGATTCCTCCACGAAATCTTCCATATATGGGTCGTCACACTTAGCCGATCTTCCTTCTCTCCTCAAAGCTTTATATAAAGTATGGAGTAGGATTCTTTCAAGAACTCATACGGAGATTTCTTTTGGAGTTCGTCCAGGTATTCCTCCATGTATTTTCTTGGATTTTTTTTCATGAATTTGTTACAAAGCTGACTTTAGAAATTTCTCCAGAAATGTTCCCTTGAAAATACTGCAGAAATTCCTTGGGAAATATCTGATGAGATTTTTCTATTATACTTTACAGAAGTTAAAGTGGTTCTCTAAACATTCTTCGAGTAAATCATTGAAAAAAATTTCACGACCTCCACCGGGTATTCTTTTAGAAAATTCATGTATCAAAATTATTTCTCCAGGAATCAAAGATATTTCTTCAAGAATTCTTCTGACTATTTCTTTAAAAAATCGTAAAAGAATTCCACCAAGGGTTCCTTAAGCAGTTTTTCCAGGAATTTCTTCAGCTACACCTTCTAGGATTTCTTCGAGAATTACTTTATTATACTCCAGGAATTTTTCAAAGATTTCTACAGATATAAGACAGAAGATTCAAGGATTCTTTCAGAAGTTATTCCACGATTTTTTTTCTGAAACTTCTTCAGGATTCCTTCCAGAAATATTTCCAGAGACTTCAGTAGTTTTAGATTTTTTTCCGTGAATGCCAGCAAGGCATTTCATAAGAAATTCTTCCATCGATTTTTTTTACAAATTCATCAAGAGTTTTTCCAAAAAAAAAAAATCAGCGATTCTTTCTGAAATTTTTTCAAGGGCCAGGAATTCCTTGTAAAAATTTGCCAGGAGTTTCTAGAAATTTCTAGAAGGATTCTTTTTGATACTCTTTCAGATATTCCTTCACAGATTTTACAGAAGTACTTCGTGATGATGATGATGACCCACCATCAGCGCAAGGATTACCTATGGCTGCAGAGTCATAACGGAACGGAATGATCTACCTGATGGTTTGTTGTAGCAGGGTAAGCTAAATTCACTGGAGACCTTCGGAATACAACATAATGGTTGTTTTCTCGTGACAAAGTCTGGCCACCCCACGAACATTTGTCCGGAAACCAGATCATTTAGCTTTCTTAGGCTACCCCCCCGAAATCCCCATGTATATGTCATATTCAAATATAAAAGGGAATAACAAGGAATGAACTCACCGGATAATCCTATTCAGCTGGTTTTCTGTGTTTGTTTTCGGTGTCAGTATTGGTTTAGAATGCCCACCAAACCATATTGCATGTTCACTCGTTCACACCACTCACTGCGTCTCTGGTCGTCTAAAGACGAATACACCGTAAAAACGAATCGAAAAACAACTCGGATGCATTAGCTCGGATGAATCTTTTTCCCCGAAAATGTCAGCGGTACTGATCTCCAACACACGCGAAAACACGATCCGAATAAACGAAAACAATCACTCGGATGCAGAAGCGGCGGTCTCCTCCATCCTCTTCCTCGGAAATGTAAGCGAAACTAAACTCCAACACACGCGGAAACACGATCCGGCGAAACGAAAACATTCACTCTAATGCAGCAGCGGCGGTCTCCTGCATCCTCTTCCTCGGAAATGCCAGCGGAACTGTTTACAGAAGTACTTCGTGATATTACATAAACTACTGGAGAAATATTTCAATGATTCCCCGAAGGAATTTCTGGTGAATTTCTTGGAGATTCCGAGATTTTGTTTTTGAAAATTCCCTGAAGAGATTCCTTAAAATAATCTGAGCAGAAATCCGAGTAGAAACTGCATACAAAGGTTTGGAGGAGTCCTTGAATAAAGCCACATATGAATTTCTGAAGGGATTCTTGGAGGATTTTCTAAAGCAAACCCAGTAAGATCTCCTGGAGATATGTCTGGAGGAGTTCTTAAAAGAATTGCATGCAAAATGTCTGAATGTATAAGTGGATGAACATCTCTTAAAAAAATTCTCTAGCTATAAATTTTCAGAGGAATCCCAACAGAAATTTGAAACAAATCTGGAAGAATTCTTGAAGAAATCACTAAACTATGCCAAACTATCTAAAGGAATGCCTGGATACATGAAGATCGCTCTACAGTTATTCCATGAAGAAGTTGTTGATATATTCCTGGAGAAACGCAATGATTTCTGAAACCGGAAGGCACCCGGAAGTGATTTCAAAAGAAATCTCTGATGGGTACCTGGAAAAATTTCTGAAAGAATCTCAATGAATTCCAAGAGATGTTTATGATGCAATCCCAGAAAAAATATTTGAGAAACTTCTGAAACGAGACATCTCCAAGCAACTCATAATGGTAGACTCTATTAAAATACAGTCGTTATATATACAACCTGGTGAATGAAAAATCCTGAAAATCGACAACTGGAATATGTAATCAAATATACTGGAAAGTCTAGAAGAAGTTCAAGCTTTCGGAAGTGTTTTCACAACGTAGATGAACATTTTTTTCGCATCATCAAATATGATAATTTTTCTTATATGTTTGTAGTAATAAATCAACAATAATAACAATAATAACGTATTGTGAATGTCGTTACTGTTCTTACGTTGGCACAAATCACGAAAATTTGATAGTGAATAACACTAGTTTACAAAATAAATCGAAGTCGTGAACTTCTGTCAACGACCAAAATTTTTGAAGCACAATTTTGCGCTGATTCCGAGACCGTGCTTCAAAATTTTTTAAGTAGAACAGTTTTTGAGTTTAAGTTCAATATCGAGTTTAACAACTTTTTAAAATATGGATTTTACTGAAATTTAAATATTTTGCGTTTAGTTCAACCAATTTTAAAACTTTTTCCATAAATTAAAAGCTGAATATAATACCATTTAATCATCTGAATGCAGGTTTTGCGTCAGATTGATGAAATTCAAGATATTGTCAAGTTTTAGGGACGATCTCCTTAAATTTTAGCTAAATTTCAAAAATTATATGATGAAATGTATTTTTATCAACAAGAAAAAAAAAACAATTTAAAAATACGTTCTCTACGTTTATTTGACATATCATATGTAGGCGAGTTACAGTAAAAAAATCAGCTCAATCGGAGCATTGATTACGAAGTATGAGATGTGTGAAGTGAGCGACATTGTTTAAAAATAGTCGAACCTCCATGAGTCGATGTTCCTTGATTCGATATCGACTTATGGAGGTAAATTTTTGAATACTGAAAAATAATTTCTGGGTTACTATGATGGTCCCTTCAAAATGCCTCCAAAAGGATTTCTGTTCCACTACTCGATATTTCCATGAGTCGATGGTCCCTTCAATATCGACTCATGGAGGTTTTACTGTAGAACAAAAATCGATTTCAAATCATCAACCTTGTATGGAAAGTCGAAAATATTTCCGCTCTACTGTATTTTTTTTCCTTCCCGTTTTCGAACTCAGGGCATGATTCTACACCAAAAATGATCATCAGCTTACCGAGTTCAAAAATGCTGTAAACTAGTGTAATTAATAAATAAGATCAATTAATATTTATAATCTCAACCATGCAATATGAAGTCCATGACGAAAATCTGAAAAAAAAATATTATCTTTACGGTTACAATACTCATCATATTCGAGCTATCTCGAACTGATATGTTTAATTGGATCCGATAGCTCTATCCACCATACTGTATATATAGTGACTGTACCGACCCCCTAAGCTGCTTCTGAGACCTCCATGCACCCTTCTGAAATGCTCCTGGTATCCTCTGAAACCTCCTGAGACTCCCCAAGACGCCCCTGAGATCATGGTACTACCTGAAACCCTCTAAAATGGCTTCAGACCCTTTGTAGCTCCCCAGAAGAGATCCCCTGGAAGCCCTTGAAATTTCCTGAAACACCCTGAAGCTCCTCGAGACCCTTGAAACGCCCTTGAGACCTCCAGGTACCCCCTGATATCCCCTGAACCACTCGTGAGACCTTCAGGTATCCCCTGAAACCCTTTAAGGCTCTCTTAAAATCCCCTGAGACTCTCTGGGACGTCCCTATGACTTCCAGGAATTCCCTGGAATCGTCCTTGAGCCTCCGGATGTCCCTGAAACGTCCCTGAGACCCACTAAGACTCCTTCGATCTCCTGGTACCTCCTAAATCCCCTGAAACCCCCTGAAGCGCCCCTGAGACTAACTGGAGCACAATTGGAACTCCCTAAGAAACCTTGAAGCCCTAGAACTCTCTGTAACCCCCCTAATCGCCCCTTAGACCTCCTGGTACCTGCTGAATATCTCTGGTACCACTAATGGAGTCGTTGTTCATCACAAGAAATGAAAGGTGCAATCAATTTGGGTTACAACGTCGATATTTGACGGCGTATATTTCAATTCCATGCTGCACAAGGGTCCGGAACTACTAACTCCGTTACTGTCCATGGCATTCCATTATCGGGTGCGCAATGTTACAATATCAGCAGACATAAAAGAAATATTCCTGCAGATTATGATCCCGTGAGCAGGATCGAAGTTCACTACTGTTTCCCTATATGTAGAGATTTTCCAGAGGTGCCGATGAAAACCATGGTCCAGTGAAGGTCAGAGGCAGGGTGCAAAATGTTCATAATCATTGACTGAAAACCGCACGAATTTGAATGATTCTGCACTGAATATTCAAAACAAACAAATTCATTTTCACTCTCCCTCTTCACACAGTCAGTCAATTCGTAGTCATTGAATATGAAGCCGATCGAAAAACATCTTCATAATTACCTACGTTTATGGTTACGATTCCATCCAAAAACACTCCACAACAATCAAATGGGAAAAGATCTGTGTAAAGCATCGAAACGTTAATATTTTATCAGCAATTTAACACTTTTTAAGATGTTTACAAATATTCATTGACTTTCATTCAGTTGACAAACGAGTATCGAGCAGCTGAATATGAATATGCAGGCAAGTGAATGAAAATTGCCGCACGGTGAACTTCAACTCGTCTGCTCGAAAATTTTGCGCCCTGGTCAGAGATGAGAACAAACTCCGGGAGAATTCGTGACAGAAACCCAATATTAAGAATGCATACTGGAAACGATCTACTACTAGTTGTAAAAGGCCGGAGTTTGATTCATCCAAAACTTTGCATGTCTTCTAGAGTTAAGAAAAAAATTTGGAAATTTCCTGACGAACTTTTAAGACTTAGCATTTCGAAACAGTCCCCCTCTGCAGGATGGTCCATCCCTCAGCAGAAGCTGTAAATCCCACATCCTGGTTACACCTCTGGCCATCAACTGAACATACACGAGATGAATATGGCTCATCTTGAAACCGGATGCTTCCATGCGTTTGCGCCCTTGAATCGTTCATTGCGGATCTTCGACGTTCAGCCACCACACCACACCGCACCACAGACTGTTGGCTGGCTTAGTGAAACGAGGGCTCTTGCATAATTTGCTGTCCAGCAGCTTACGCGCGCGCTCGCATGAGTAATGCGTGCTGCTTTCGGACCAGCTGTACAAATCGCAATCCCAATGACGTATGAGATATATGAGTCCTCGTTCGGGCTTGGCCCTTGGTAAGTGAGCATAAATTGTTACTATAAACTTACTGTTAAATGGGGATAAGTTGAACAGTAAAGTGAACTGTTTAACTGGAACTCGGAAGCCCAGTTATTTTGGGAATGTTTCATTATGTTATCAATATTCCTTTTTGCATATTTTTAAAATATGATTTTTAATTTTTTAATGTGATTTCATAGATAGCTCAGAAATGTTCGTCGAAGACGTTTAACATGTGAGTAATTTATATTCTGAGGTACTGAATTTAGTGAATAAATCAATTTAATTTCTTGCTAATAAATATTTCATTGAGGTCTTTGTAATATTTTATGTTTTTTTAAATATGTATTACTTATCATTATATAATATTCGTATACATTGTCTCAAAAGCAAACAAATCTGTGAGTTTCCCAAAATTTGGTCTACATGGTGTATTAACAGATCCTTTAATATTTGTGAATTCACAATTCATCCAGTTTACGGTCCCTACCGTACATCCGTGACCAAACGGCGCATTACCTTATGACAAAACGCGGGGAATGTTGACTATTACTTACGACTGATGAAGTGGGCCGCCGCGCCGATGATGATGGTGACAATAATTGGAACACGCCTTTGCTTCAGCCGCGGCTGTCATGTGCCACCACCGCAGAAAAGATGGTGGTGACAGCCTCTGCCACTTAGTGGGTGGTTGCGAAAGCGGAATTTTTGCTGTTCGCATCATAGCGTAGTCGCGTCGCGACAGAATTATGGGTCAAACGCGGTGGCAATGGCACGATGTTGATCCGTGTGATGATTATTCAATCGAGTCGCGCCGCCGATGATGATGCCGTCATATGAAAGTGAAACCGATTGAATGAGTCAGACTGTTTTGTTTGCTTTTATCCGAAAAAAGCAGGATCCGATATTTGTGTAAAAGATGATGACGGTATTTATTAATGTAATAAAAAGAGAAAACTGTGCAAAATCTTGTTTTGACTGCCAAACGGATATTGTTTGCTCCCACGTTGTTGGCACTTTCTTTGACACAGATATTTTGCATAACAAATAAATTTGGGATTACATGACGCAGTTTTCTATAAGTTTAAGGCATGCCAATGGATACATTATCATAAAAAAACTTCAATACTTGTGCCGAATATATTCAAAGTATTGTTTGGAGCCACTCTGCGTTTTTCTCGATATTTTTTGCATTTTTATTTTAATCAAATTTCCAAGAGCAATTGTACTTCTTCTGGTAAGCAGCCATAGTAAATTTATACCTACTTGCTTTTATAACTAAACGAAACACAATGAAATTGAATAAAATAACATTATATTCGAAAAGCATTATTTAACCCTTCAGCAGTCACGCTGTTGTATTTAGTACAATACAATTCGTTGAAAAAAGCACGCCTGTTGTACGCAAACCAACGCACAGTGGGAAAAATCAACCCAAAAAACGAATCTTTTTACGCCGCTGGTTTCGGTACGTGAAGTTGACCATTTCTGACGTAAAAAGCACGAGAAATTGATTGGTGCTAAATTCATTCACCGCACGTCACGGGAAGTGGTTCATTTTGCCCTTTTTTCATACAAGAAGAGAATCAAAATGTACTTTCAAACAACAAACACGTCTGTAGATCGTTGAAAATAGTTGCAGGTGTAATTGGAGGTTAATAGTAATCATAAGAATACATGAAAGATCCTTTAAATTGCTTATTTTGCCCCATATGCCCCAACAACTGCTGGAAATTCACATTTTTACCCAATTATCAATGGATTTCTAAAGTTACTGATTTGAAGTTGATTTTTTGGCATAAACAAAAAACGCTAAATCTATTATCACCAGAATCCAGGTCAAACATTTCAATAGGTCCTATCTGCATTTGAGAGGCTCTCTTTGTTCACTTTCTCTTTCAATTATTGCAATGTAATGATACACTTTTCAACTCTTTTTGCAGTTCAAATCAAAAGACGATTGTTTTGACCATCGTTCAATGCAATGAGACAATAATAACACAAATAAACAGCTGCGATATTAATGAAAGAGAGGGAAACCAAAGAGAGCCTCTCTTCTGAAGATAGGACCTTTAGACATGTTTGGATTATCTTCTTCGGCAATTGTCCAATTTACCCAATTTTGCCCTATTTTTTTTTTTATAGAAAATGAGATGTAAAATATATTTACAAGAAACAGATACTGCTGAGGAACAGTTAAATTAGCTTTAGGTGCAATTGGAAGCTAACAGTAATCATGCGCATACATGAAAGATCTAATTCATATTTTAACCTACGATTACCAAAAACTGCTGGGTAATAACATATTATGTATGGTTTTGTAATATCACTGGTTGCAAAACATGAAGTTTGATCATTTTTTACATACTCAAATGCGGTTTATCGATTAATACTAGAATCATTCTCGAAATGGAACAAATAACTGTCAATTTTACCCCAACTTGCCCTGATTTTTTTGCCATGTTAAGAATATAAATTTCCTTATTTTCATTGGTACTGAAACCAATGTGATCGAAAAGACAATCAAATATATGATGCCTCATTTAATCAGTTTTGTGCATATTTGACACATAATAAGATTAAAATTAATGCTTATATGCCCCTAATTCCCCACCAAAAGCTGGAATTAGAAAAAAGTCATAGGTTTTAACTATCCTTTCGATTACATTGGTTTCAGTACCAGAAGTTGATAGATTCGGACATAAGCAACTACTGGAAATCAAATTATACATGAGACGACAAAAAATCAGGCCAAATTGAGGTAAATAAACAGCTGTTTGTACTCTCTCGTGAATGATTTTAAAGCTTATCGATAAACCGTATTGGTATATATAAAAAAATTATGACTTCATGTTTTGCAACCAGTGATATTACAAAACAATATAAAAATATTATCATCCAGCAGTTTTTGTGGCATGTAGGGTAAAATAGAGAAAAGATCTTTCATATATGCGCATGATTACCTTAAGCTTCCAATTGCACTTAAAGCTAATTTAACTGTTCCTCAGCAGTATCTGTTTCTTGTAAATAGATTTTACATCTCATTTTCTGTAAAAAATAGGACAAAGTTGGATAAATTGGACAACTGCCGAAGAAGCTTCTGGTGATAATAGATTTAGCGTTTTTTGTTTATGCCAAAAAATCAACTTCAAATCAGTAACTTTAAAAATCCGTTCATAATTAGGTAAAAGTGTGAATTTCCAGCAGTTGTTGGGGCATATGGGGCAAAATAAGCAATTTAAATGATATTTCATGCATTTTTATGATTGCTATTAACCTCGAATTACACCTGCAGCTATTTTCAACGATCTACAGACTTGTTTGTTGTTTGAAAGTACATTTTGATTCTCTTCTTGTATAAAAAAAGGGCAAAATGGACCACTTCCCGTGCCGTGCGGTGAATGAATTTAGCACCAATCGGTTCCTCGTACTTTTTTACGTCAGAAATGGTCAACTTCACGTACCGAAACCAGCGGCGTAAAAAGATCCGTTTTTGGATTGATTTAGCCTTTGAGGAAAAACATCCAACATGGGACAGCTTAGGTTAAAAAAAAATAACATTGGTCAAATTGGCTTGAATATTGTTTTCATAGAGTTTCTGAACAAAGTCTACTACTGCCCATAATCGCATAGTTTACGTAAGCGCCACTGTAGTTTTCAACACACTTTTGAAATTTTAACAATGAATAATGAAAAGTTTATGATTTTTTTCACGTTGATATCTAGCTAGTAATTAGATCTTGTGCTTTATTAAATAAAACTAGTCACAATTATGTACATTTGATAGATATTAGCTTGTGAGTGCTGTCATTGTCGACAATTGTTGATCAATGGTGGTTACGTCAACTATGCGATTATGGGCAGTTAGCCGACACTGGTTTCTGAAAGTATACGCAAAAATGTCGAAATCGTCAAAAAATAACATGGGACAACTATGTTGCACACTGCAGTTCTAGAAAACATCATTGAAAGATTTCTTATTCTGAACGAACTCTTGAATGTTTTTTTTTTAAAGAGAATCTGAGAGAAATTTCTGATGAAATCACTAAGGACTGTTCAATTTATAAAACGGACAACTTTTCAAGGCTATAAAAATAAGACGCCTAGTTCAAATTTAACCACCCTTGCTTCTTTTTTCAGTACATCATCTATCATTATGGAAATCATTTTTGAATCGAATAAAAATAGTTTTATTTTATAGAAAATCGGCCAGATGTAAAATGAGGTGAAATTTTTGATTGCTGATAATTTGAAACATAAATAAAAATACTGTTCACATGTGGTATATCGTTTTTAATATCAGAAAACTTAGTGCCATGCTGCAGCAGCATAAGTAATAAACATTCTGGCGAAATTTAAACTCAATTCGAAAATTAGTTGTTGAGATATCAAAGTCTCAAGTCAGATTCAATTTTTTGAATAAAATTCAATTGTTAAGCAAAAAGGGCATGAAAATATTAAATAAACAATTATTTTATGCATTCAGTCGAAAGTAGGAATAATGTGGTTTCAAATGCAGAAAACCGCTTTTTGATAGCATTGCTGGTTTGGATACTGTGCGCCATTGCAGGTACAGTAATCAGAACAGTTTCGTTCTTTGAAGGTTCTTCCAAATAACAATGCAACCTTATGCAAAATTTAGCATAACAATGATGTTGGAAATGAAAACTCTACATCTAATTATTATTAAATAAGGTGTACAATAGCATAGGACCAACTTTGTTGAAAATAAATAATAACAAGATTCGCTAGAATCGAAAAGCTGCATCAATGGAGCAAAAAGTATGCAGTTTTTTACTATGACCATCTTTATGAATTAAATTTTTGATGAAGAATGCAATTTGAAGAAAATTTTTCTTCTGTATCATTCAGAAAGCAATATTCTTCTACTCTGCATAAATTTTCAGCCGAATCCGTTGTGCTTTAGCAACACAGGACTTAAATAAATATTTTTTTTATAATTACCATGAAAACAAGACAACTCACTATATCAAGCTGGAGGCTGCCTTGTGCATTATTACTGACCAACTATTGAGCGTTACCTTCAGTAGAATAGTATGAGATTACAGTACATTGAAAACTTCATGAAAATGTGCATGTTAAATATGTGGAAAGTTATGTCGAATTTTGAGAAATGGGTTTTTATTGATGTTTTACGAAAACCGCTTCAGTTCCACAATAAGGAACATTTTACTCAATGTCATATTTTTCCTACATTTGAAAATAGCTATAGAAAGTTATGCAAAAAACTGATAATGATTTTATTGAAAAATAAAAAAGATATCGCACAAGCCAGTTGTCCGTTTTATAAATTGAACAGTCCTTAGCAATCCCTGGAAGACTTCATAGATAAATCCCTGAAGAAATACCTGACTAAACCCTGGAGGGATTCCTACAAAAGTGGCTGGAGGAATATCTGAAAGTTTACCTGGAGGAATTCCTGGATGAATTCTGGGAGGAACTCCCTAATATTTTTTGAAGAAATCTCTTGAGGAATTGCTAGAAGAAATCCTAGAAAAATTCTTAGAGGAATTTTGGAAGGAATTTTTGAGAAATTCCTGGAGGAATCTTCTGGACAAGTTCCTGGCGTAATCCCTGGAGCAACTCTTGAATAAGACCAGGAGTTCCTGGAGAAATTTCTGGATGAATTCTTGGAGAAACCCCTGGAAGAATACTTGGAGAAATTTCTGGAGAAATCTCCAGAGGAATTCTGGGAGGAATTTCTGGAGAAATTTCTTTAAAAAAACCCTTGAGAAATTCCTGGAAGGAGAATTTCTGGAGGACGTTTTGGAAGAATCTTCGATGGATTCCCTGAAGGAATCCCTGGGAAAATCCCTGAAGAAATTCGAAAAAAGTCCCTGAAGGCATCCCTGAAGCAATTCGTGGAAGAATCTTTGGAGGAATGATCGGAGGAATCCCAGATAAATCCTGAAGATATTCCTGGAGGGTTTCCCAAAGAACTATTTCAGAAGAAATCCTAAGAGGTCTCCAAGAGGATTTTCTGGATTAAACCCTGCAGGGATACCTGGAGGTATTCCTGTGCGAATTTCTGGAGGAGTCCCTGAAGGAATTTCTGGAGGAATCTGTAGCGGTATTTTTGATAGAATTACTGGATGAATATCTGGAGGAATCTCTAGAGGAGTTCTGGGAGAAATTTCTGAAAAAAAAATCCATTTAGAAATTCTTGGAGGAATTTCTAGAGGAATTTCTGAAGAAATAACTGGAGAAATCCTTGACGGAATTCCTGGGGAATTCATTGGAGAAATCCCTGGAAAAGTTCCTGAAGTAGTTCCTAGAGGAATTCTTTGAGGAAAATCTGGAAGAATTCCTGGAGGAATCCCTGGAAAAATCCAGAATGTATTCCTAGTGAAAATCCTGGAAAAATTTCTGAAGGAATCCCCGAAGGATTTCCTGGAGAAATTCCTGGGTGAATTGCTGACAGAATTAATCCCTGAAAGAATTCCAGGAAAAACTCCTCTAGAAGTACTCCTGGGGAATTTCTGGAGAAGTCCGTGAAGCAATTTCTGTAGGAGAAATCGCTGGAAGAATACAAGGAGGAATCCCTGGAAGTATGCCTGGATAAGTTCCTGGAAGAATGCCTAGCAGAATACCTGGTGGAATCCCTGAAGTAATTCCTGAAGAAATCTTTTGAGCGATTCATGGAAGAATTTCCAAAGGTATCCCTGAAGATATTCCTGTAGAAGTCCCTGGAAATTCCTTGAAGGAATCCTAGGGGTATTCCTGGTGTAATTCTTGGAGGAGTACCTGAAGATTTTCCTGGTGGAATTTCTGGAGGAATTCCTGGAGGTAGTTCTGAAAGAATGCATGGAGGAAACCCTGGAGGAATTCTTGGAAGAATCCCTAGAGGATATCCTACAAGAATGCTTGTAGGAATTCCTGAAGGAATCTCTAGAGGAACTATTGGAGAAATCTTCAGAGGATTTCCTAGAGGAATTTCTGGCGGAATTTCTAGAGGAACCTCTGGATAAAATCCTGGAGGAGTTTTCTAAGGAATCCCTGGGCCTGCAGAAACTTCTGGAGGAATATCTTAAAGAATTCGTGAAGGAATACCAGGAATAATTGCTCAAGATATCGTAGATGAAATTCTTGGAGAAATTCTAAAGGAACCTCTATAAGAGATGTTGGAGGAATCCCTGTTGTCAGCTCCTGAAGAAACAGAGAGAATTCCTAGAGGAATTCCTGAAGAAACCCCTGAAGGAATTCTGGAATCAATTCCAAAATAAATTCCTAAGGGAATTCCTAAACAGTTCCTGGAGGAAGTTATTCCTGGAGGAGTTCCTAAAGAATACAAGAAGAAATTCCTGAAGAAATCCTAAGAAGAGCGCCTGAATCTTTGGAGGAATTTTTAAAATAAGTTGTTACTGAAAGAATCAAAGAAGGAATTCCCGAGTAAAGTTCTGGAGAAAATTTTGGGAGAAATCCCCGGAGAAATCCCTAGAGGATATCCCAGAGGAATGCCTGTAAGGATTTCCGCAGGAATCTCTAGAGAAACTCCTGGAGAAATATCTAGAAGATTTCTGGAGGAATCTCTAGAAGCATTTCTGGAAGAATTTTCAGAGGAAGCCCTGCAGCTATTCCCAGAGGAATCCCTGCAAGGATTCATGGAGGAATCCCTATGAAAATCCCTGAAGGAATCCCAGGAAGAATTCTTGAAGAAATTGCTGATGGAATTCTTCGAGAAATCCTGAAGGAATCCTAAGAAAGTTCGTAGAGGAACTCTTTGAGGAATCCCTGTAGCAGTTCCTGAAGAAATTCCAGGAGGAATCCCGGAAGCAATTCCAAGAAGCATTCCTAAGGGAATTCTTGGAGGAAAACCTGGGGGAATTCCTGAAGAAACGGATTTAGGAAATCCCAGGAAGCTTACTTAACTAATCCCTGGAAGAATTTCTATAGGAATTACTAGAAAAAAATCTGAATCCATGTCAGCAATAATTTTTGGACGAATTATTGTAGGAATCTTTGGATGGACTGCCAGAAGATTTTTTTTGTACAATTTTTTCGAGGAATTCCTGGATTAGTTTTTAGTAATCTCTGGGCAAATTTTCTGAAAGGATTCCTGGACTGGAAGATATTCCTGCTGGAATACTCGAATTATTCCAGATTTAATTTTTGGAGCAATCTGAAGTGGAATTCTTGAAGGAATATGTGGAGAAATCCCTGAAGAAATCTCTGAAGGAACACTTGCAGAAATACCTAAAAGGATTTCTGTTGACATTCCTTTGGGAATTCCTGGAGGAATCCTCAAAAAAATCACTGGAGCAATCACTGTAGAAACCTCCAAAGATATCCCAGGATAAATTCCCGGAGGTTTGGTGAAATCCCTAGAGGAATTCTTGAAAAAATCTCTCGAGCAATTCATGGTGAAATCACTGAAGGAAGCTTTGGAAAAATTCCAGGAGGAATTCGTCGATGCATCCTTGTAGAAGTGTCTGTAAAAATGTCTGAAGGAGGAATCGTGGGAGGAATTCCTGAAGCATTTCTTGGAACAAACCCTAAAACAATCACTATCGGAACCTTGCAAGTCGCCAAGGAATTTCTGAAAGTATCCCTAGAGAGTTCCTGCAGAAATACCTGAAGGAATTTCTGAAGGTATCCTTAAAAGAATTCCTAAAGAAATCTATGGTATTTTTCTCTTAGCATATCGTTTGTTTGAATTGAATATTAGTGATAATTTGTGAATTATGTGCTACTACACTCTACAGCGGCATGCATATGATTCTACAAAGTCCTACTTTTTCTCTAACCCTCGAGCTCGATAACGAGTTGAAAAAATCTCTTTTTTTGTACTCATTATTAGCCTGGTGCTGACGGTGGCGGCCAACCGCGCGAGTTACGGAAGACTAACGGATCCGGTTCCGGCATATTTGGAAAATTTGGCATGTTGTTTTTGTATTCCGTTAATAAACATCACAAAATTAAGTCATCCAACAAAGCTTACAATTTGGTAAAATTCTATGATGTCAACATTTATTTCTATATATTCAGGGGAAAGCATCACTCTACTGAATGGAGATATGGCACTAACAAGCAAAAGTAAATGACTTTTTCACTCACAATTCTAACAAAATATTTCCTAACTACTGCATACCACCCATTGCGGTCCAATCAAAAATCCATAACTCAACATCACTCATCAACCTTTTATCCACTGTCGTTCTCCCACGAAAGTGAACCAGATACCAAGGGGCACGCTACTAGAACCAACCCACCCAAATGTGTGATTGATCGATTTCGTCTGGTGTTGTAGGTACACTGAACTCAACCATCCCACGAAAGGATATCTACAGCTAAATCAATTCAACATACCTACTGCCAGTCAGTGTGGTTGATGCCTGTTTCCTTAAACGTAAGTCTCTTGCTTCAGTAATCAATAATCATGCACAGCACCAAAGTTCATTAGAATCAATTTCGACTTTTTTCTCGTTCCGTAAGCTTACCTCTTTGGCAGTTACGTGCGGCATGGGCCAGTTCATGGGTCCCCCGAAAATGCAATTAGAAATGGATTTGTTTCGTGGGCTCCGATGCATCCACCGTCAAATGATGTAAAGAAGCCGGCCGACCGAACTTATTAAAAGGTCAGGTTGCTGGTGGATGGAGCAACGCGCAGTCAAAAGCGAGCAAGGGACGGGAAGGTACGGAGATCCGGACAGAAGAGAATGATAAAACTAATGATAGCTAGATGTGAAGGTAATCCTGCGCACAGACCAGACATGCCAGCAGGAGTGGTGCCATCACTGCACACCAATCAAGGAGAGAGGACCAAATTTCGAGTTTTTTTTTTGTTTGGGCACGAATGCACCTAAGCCTATGCCTGATGATGTTTGATTGTTCAGAATTAACATTCTTTTCCCCATTTGATGGTCTATCGAAGAAGCGTTATTAAGATGAATTCTCACTGATGTGGCAATGCTGATGGGACGATGACTCTCGATTACCACATCCTGACGCAGGAAAGGTCCTCTGCGATGACGACGTGGGATACAGGTGAAATTATGCTTCAACTTCTGAAAAAAAGAAAGAAACATTAGCTTTGAGCAATCATCATTCCTCGGTAGAGAGAAGACATGTCAATTTTGATGCTTCCGTTATTATGATGAAGCTTCTCGTGCAGCAATTACCTACTTTCGGAATGAATTCCCCAGAACTGAACAACGGCAACGAAACAACACAGAATCACCTCTGACCATGCCCTAGGTTAAAGGCTCCACTGACCTTTAAATCGTGTGTAATAAATTTGAATTCTTCCGAACCGGCCGACACACGCACTGGCTGACTCGTTTTTATGATCGGCTTATGGCGCAATCAGGCCCAGATACCAACCAACAGTTGGTCCGAGCCGAAATTCCCCCATCCCGGACGGCTTTTTATCTAGAATATGTGAACCTGTTCTCCTTTTATTTTACAGTCCCGAGCCTGCCGAGAGATGGCCCACGAACCAGTTTTATGGAATCATTTATTTACTTTCCTGGAGCGAGGAGCATTTAATCACCGACTGAGCGCGGCACAGTTCGACATCATCCACCGCCGACGCCGCCGCCACGCACAACGCACGGATTGGGAAATATGCCTGGAATAAGGCTTCTAGTCAGTAAGCATGGGTTGGGTAGGTTAGCCATGAATCTACAATTTTAGAATCGAACAACTGTCGAAAATAATGGTAACGAATTAGATACAACTGAAACAAGTGTAATTATGATAGATCGAGAGAGAGTAGGAAAAATCAATAATCGATTTGTCAAATTGTTGTCTTTAGGTAAATTAACCTGTTTCTATTTCTTCTTTTCCTTCGAAACTGCGAAAGAACAAGGTTTCAAATGTAGATATTTAACAGAAAATACGTTGATCGAGGTGCTTAAAAACTGCCAGAGCATTACACACTGGAACATCTTTTTATACACATGGCATAAATTAAAAACTTTAATCAACCCACCTAGCGGTGATGGCACCTTTCTCGTGCCTTCGAATACCCATTTCAACAAAACTCAAGTGACATGTTGATGAATATTGCACTTTTATACGTTCAACATAAACCCATTTCATAGGACCAGAAAACATATAGTTTATCTGGCTTTTAATGTTTGGGCCTTGAACTCTTAAAAAAGCCGCAATTTCAAATTTTGAGCTGCCATTTGGTTTTAAGTCCGCCATATTGGATATTCCGGTCGCCATTTTTAAGTTCAGACTTCTTTCACGTACCAAATATGCCTCACATTGCATGGTTTTAGAGCCTAAAATTCTATTAACCAGACACCAGCTTGAATTTTGAGCTGCCATTTTGGATTTAAGACTACCATCTTGTATATTCTGGTCACCAAACTAGCCTAAAACTATTATAAAGCCGCCATCTTGAATTAAGAGCCGCCATCTTGGATTTTATGGTCCCCATTTTAGGACTCCGGATATCTTTTCCGTATCAAACATACCCATATTGCATGGTTTTAGAGCTTGAAGCCCCATTAAACAGATTCCATTTTGAATTTGAAGCCACCATATTGGTTCTTAGACCGCTATATTGGATTTTATGGTCGCCATTTTTGGACTCCGGATATCTTCCCCATATCAAATATACCCATATTGCATGGTTTAAGAGCCTAAAGCTCCATTAAACAGACGCCATTTTGAATTTGAAGCCGCCATCTTAGATTTTAGACCGCCATCTTGGATATCCTGGTCGCCATTTTTGGACTCCGGCCATCTTCCTCATTCCAAAAATACCCATATTGTATGGTTTTAGAGTCTAAAGCTCCATTAAACAGACGCCATTTTGAATTTGGAACTGCCATCTTGGATTTTGTACCACACACTCAGTCGAGCTCGGCTAATTTCCATTCTTTTGCCGAGATTCGCACAGCCGAGCGCTCGGCAGTCGAAATTTAACTGAGATATCAGCAAAAAATCAAGTTTATTCATAGCAGCACCCATGGGTACCGCTACCATCAAACATTAAACGTCAAGCGTTTAGCCGAGATTTCAGCAAATGAGCTTTAACCGAGATCCGCACAGCCGATCTCGGCATTCTGTTTTAAGTGTGCACCATCTTGGATATTCTGGCCGCCACACACTGGGGCAGGATTGAAAATACTCGGAAAAAACCTCTAGCTCGTCGAGATGTCGAGATACGCACTTGGTGTCTTCAGAGAAAATATTTCTATGAACAAGGTCGATATTCTGAACGGTAGCATATTTTTCTTACGTTATTCGCATAAAAGTCCTATAAGCCATTTTGGCCATCTTTCATTTTAGCGGTATCAGGTATCAGGTATCAGTAGGTCGGCTCTAGAGGCACGTTCTCCTCCATTCGGGAAATTTGTGCCATCGCCATGAACACGAGCCTATTCATCATTTACCTGACGGAGAAGGGAAGGAAAAAGGATAGGACATGGGAAAGGACAGGTAAGGGAATAGGATCGTCATACTCGCAAAAGCGTACCACAATGGGTTCACATAGCGTCCTGAAAAGGACACTGTAATAACGCATAAGCGTGCCACAATGGGTTCGAACAGCGCCCTGAGAAGGGCACTGTGATAATGCATAAAGCGTAAAGAGAGCCTATAGCTCTTTACCACAGCGGGTCAAGAACAACAGAACATCCTGAAGATTCAGGTTTCTGAAGTCAGTTTTACTTAATAAGTGTTTCCCGAGTACTCGGAAACGCAATTGCGCAAAAGCTGGACAGTTACATATTAAATGATTCGAAGTTCCATAATCGGATTCACAGCTATCACATGCAAATGAATCAGCTTGCTGAATATTCGCCATGTGATAACTGAGTCGGCAGTGGCCAGTCAATGCTTTGACCAGCATGCTGCAATTCTGCTTTGACAGATTTGTTAGATACTTTGCCACCCCTAGAGATGGCTC
Organism: Aedes albopictus; assembly: GCF_035046485.1. Classification (NCBI taxonomy): domain Eukaryota; kingdom Metazoa; phylum Arthropoda; class Insecta; order Diptera; family Culicidae; genus Aedes; species Aedes albopictus. The sequence continues at coordinate 65,402,939 of NC_085138.1, read as the reverse complement.
AGTACAATACAATTTTGTTTGACGACATGACTCCAAACTATTCCAGTATTGTTTGTGCTGAGTGGCAGCCCAGGTGTCAATCTGAAGCTTCACTCAACTTTTGGATACCGGAATAGCTGGCTCAGGGCCAATGAAGTCATGTGATGCTCCAGTGCGAGCTAACTCATCAGCCAATTCATTTCCAGCGATGGAAGAATGGCCAGGTACCCATACAAGGTGAACAGCGTTTGCTGAATTCAGCTCCTCAATTTGAGTTCGACAAGCGATAACTATCTTCGACCTGGAGTTGGCCGAAGAAAGTGCTTTAATAGCAGCCTGGCTATCTGAACAGAAGTATATTACTTTGCCCATTACGTGCTGCTGAGGTGCTGATTGCACTCCGCACATAAGAGCAAAGATTTCGGCCTGAAAAACGGTGCAGTGTCTGCCAAGTGAATAAGACTGATACAGCCTTAGCTCACGAGAATAAACACCAGCACCTGCTCGACCTTCGAGAAGGGAGCCATCAGTGTAACATACGATGCCGTCTGAAATACTTCTCTCCAGATAACCAGATGTCCACTCTTCCCGGAAAGGGAATTTCGTGGAAAATGTCCTATATGGAAAATTACAAGCAATTGTAAGATCACTTGGAGCAAGGACAACTTTGTCCCAATTCACCAAAAGTGGAAACAACGAGGTGTGTGTTGAACTGCGGTTCACAGGAGTTTCCTCTAGTAAACCGAGTACCCATAGGCGGTAAGTGCAAGAAAATGCTTCTTGTTTGAGATGAATGTGTAGTGGGGCAACGTCAAAGAGAACTTCGAGCGCTGCCGTGGGAGTTGAAGAGAACGCTCCAGACATCGCCATTAAGCACATCCTTTGGAGATGGCCTAACTTTGATTGGACCGTTCCCACTTCGCCCTTTTGCCACCACACAAGACATCCATAGGCCAATATTGGCCGAACAACAGTTGTGTAGATCCATTTGATATACTTGGGTTTTAGACCCCAAGTTGTACCAAAGGTTCGCCGGCATTGCCCGAAGGCCATACAAGCTTTCTTGATTCTGAACTCAACATGAGGTGTCCAGGGAAGCTTGGAATCAAGAATGACTCCAACGTACTTTACCTGTTCAGTCACATTGATTTCAGAATCAAAGAGACGTAAAGTTCGAACACCATTACGGAGGCGATGATCAGTAATTAATCAACGCAAATTGTTAGACTGCAAGCCGAAATTTTCCATGAAAATCAACAACCATCCAGTCGAAACCTATTAACATTACGGTTTCGCTTTTCCGTGAAAAGAACAATAGATGTTTTACTCGGATTTACCGAAAGACCATATTGGCGACACCAACCCTCAACTACCTGAAGAGCGTTTTGCATCAGGTCGAAAAGGGTGCTGATGCACATACCGACTAACAATGTTAGGTAGTCGTCGGCAAAACCATAAGTAGGAAAACCGCTATTATTGAGTTGCCTCAATAGCGTATCTGCTACGAGATTCCATAAAAGTGGTGATAAGACTCCCCCTTGGGGGCATCCACAAACACTCAATTTCCTAATCGCCGCTTGACGCAATGTCGAGAAGAGATGTCGGTTTTTGAGCATTTGGTGAATCCAATTGGAAATCATTGGAGATATACCTTGACCCCGTGCGGCTTCCAATATGGCATCGAAAGGCACGTTGTCAAAGGCACCCTCGATATCTAAGAAAACACCCAAACAAGATTGCTTTTGAGCGAATGCCTTCTCGATATCGTAAACAACTTTGTGTAAAAGAGTCACAGTGGACTTTCCAGATTGGTAAGCATGTTGGTTCACATGAAGAGGCACATTGGCCAGATGAACATCACGGATGTGATGATCGACTATGCGTTCTAAGCATTTCAGAAGAAAAGAGGTCAAACTGATAGGTCTGAAGCTCTTTGCTTCTTCATACGACGCGCGACCCACTTTCGGAATAAACTTCACAGTAATATCCCGCCAGGATTTGGGAATATACCCTGTAGCAAAACTGCAAACAAGTAGTTGTTTCAAAACATGTTTGAAATGATCAAATCCCTTCTGAAGCAAAATAGGATAAATCCCATCTGCCCCCGGAGATTTGAAAGGAGCAAAGCTATTAAGTGCCCATTCAATCGATTCTAAAGTTATGATACTCCGAGCCGAAGCTAAAGAATCATAACTACAAGAAAAGACATCAGGTTCATCCGAAGATGTAATTTCCACACATCCGGGGAAGTGTGTACTGAATAAACATTCTAAAACTTCCTCATCAGAGGAAGTGAAATCACCATTTGGCAAACGAAGTTCGTTCACTTGAAAATCCTTAGATTTTGCAAGGATTTTGTTCAATCGACTGGCTTCACTCAGACTGGAAACATTTGTACAAAGGTTTTTCCAGCCGGATCGTTCAGCAGACCGAAGAGCTTTCTGGTAGGCCTTGCGAGCCGACCTGAAAGCCTCCGATCCAGCCGAACGTCGTCTGTTCCAACTCTTTCTACATTGTTTCCTGAGCTTCGCCAGATCGGAGTTCCACCAAGGGGTTCCTCTTGTAGTCTTCACAGACCGCAGAGGGCAGGCTTCTTCAAAAGCTTCCATGATGAAGGCCGTTGTAGTATCAACGGCATCATCTAAATCACTTGGAGTGTCAATTGATGGTGAGTATCCATGAAATTTGGCTGCAACCAAATCGGTAAAGAGATCCCAGTTGGTTGACCGGGGATTCCTGAAACGCAAAGTTTGCGAAGTAACATTCACATGTTCAAACAAGATGTAACGATGGTCAGATAAAGATTCTTCATCTGACACATGCCAATTGGTCAGCTCATGACTAATTCTGCTAGAGCAAAGCGTTATGTCTAACACTTCCTCTCTACCAGATACCATAAAGGTTGGGCGGTTGCCTATGTTAAGTAATCCAAGATCTGTACTACTCAAGTATTCCATCAAACTGGAGCCTCTCAAATTGATGTCTGAGCTGCCCCAGATTATATGGTGAGCATTAGCATCACTACCAACAATTAGCGGAAGGCCTTTTGAAGTGCAGTATGCAATGACTTGCTTGAAAGCATCCGTAGGGGATGGTTCATCATGCGGTAAATAAACCGAACAATAAACGTATTTCCTGTTGAGGTTTCCAACAGATACATCTATTGTGATAGCACATACATCTCTGGTAGTTAGTTCAGAGATGAGTGTAGCAACGATTGCGTTGTTGACAAGCACACATGCTCGAGGCATGACACGTGAGTTTGCCATTTCATTTTTACTGAAAGTAGTAAACACCGGATTCACAAGGTTTCCTAAATAGAAATTCCCCTTACGAAAGTAAGGTTCTTGGACTAACGCCACTTGGGCTGTACCATTTTGCATAAGTCTACAAAGGTTGATCGTTGCTGTTCTTTTGTGCTGAAGATTGATCTGAGCTATCCTAACCGTAGCCACTACCCAAACTAGGCAAGATTAAACTCTTAACAATCACAGCACAAAAAAGAACAGCAACAATAAAGCCAGATCGGTATCGATTTGAGTGCGCCAAAGGCGAGGATGCACAGAATACACTGTGTAAAACGCATAATGCGAAACCATATAGGTGAAAATTTAAACTAATTAATAACATCTTCATAATCCCGCCCTTATTCAGCCTCAAGTATGAGATTGAAGAAGGGCAGCTGATTGTCTCGGAGAAACACAAGGTCCACCGCGCTATTGCTCCGGTTAGCACAGTAAGGGCAAATACTGTGGAGGGTGCCCTGGTACTCCACAGGCTCCGTTTGCGGTTAGGTTTTTATTAGACCCCCCTAGCCATTCATTCCTAGGCACGGTAAGCGTAAAGCCGCATAACACCATGAATTAGGGGTCACCTGTTGGTGGATTCTTACCACCGGAACAGGCGGTCCGTAGTGTTATTCTTAGCCAATTGAGACAATCGCTACCGACACTTCACAGCTATCTAGGCTGATCGAGAAAAGAAGTTAATATTGATGATCAACTTCATACGGACTCGAACAGCCGCCATCTTTCATTTTAGCGGTATGGTGTCTTCGGCAAAGTTGTTCGGCTATTTATGCTAAAAAAGTTTGCCGAAGACGTCAAATTTCCAAAGCCTACTGTTCTTGAGATATTAGTCGTTTTATAAAATACCTACCTAAAATCGAGTTTTTTAATTAAATTAGTTTTGTAAACAAATTTAATGTCCGTTTTCGAGTTATAATAATGAAAAATACTAAAATAAAACATATGTAAAATAAATTAGTTGGAAAAAACAAAATATGCATTGATTTTTCATAGAAAGTTCCTGAAAATCACGCAAAATGTATATAGGACGTTCTTGCAGTCGGGCAAGTTCGGGCAAGTTCGGGCAAGTTTTTCATCGGCGATCACCTAAAAAATACATAAGCTTTCATGTAAATTTTTTTCACCGACATGATATTTGATGATTTTTTTTTAAATAGCGTTCAAAGTTTACTGTTTTTTGTGAATTAGTACAACATTGTTGCACATATTTTACCATGTTGTATGTTGCCAAGTGAACCATGAGAAGTATAAATGCAATCTAGTTACAGGTTTAGTCATATTTAAGCTCCAAACAAATTGTAAAACACAAAAATGTCCTAAACATGCCATTTAGCCTTGGTTTTATCATTATCTTATATAATTTTATTTACGGATGTTTGCAATGTAATGTACAGATTCTACGATTCATTCTTCAAAATACTATGAAGATCATTTGTATGCCAGTGGACGTATAATTAACAACACAAAAAGATTCTCGTAATATTATGAGATACAACAGAAATAATCGTGAAAGATACATCGATAAAGTTAAGAGATACAGGAGTAGAACATGCAGAGCTTGGAGGTCTTAATTCCAGAATAGTTTGGATCACTAAGTGAATGTTGCCAAGTTATCAGAATTGCACTCTAAGGTTCTAAGAGTAGCGTAGATTATATTCCTCGAGCTTTCTCTACTATAAAGAGTTATCTTTCTATGGTTGGCTTTTCGGTGAGGTTAAACTATATGCGGGGTGGTATTATTTCATCCGACGTTTCGACCCTTGGTTTGGGTCTTCTTCAGGGAGGTTATAGGAATACCGCTACGTTTGTATCGCCGCGCCGGTTACTTGGCGTAGGGGAGTTTGGTGAATTTAAGCCTATGCCCTACGCCAAGCAACCGGAGCGATACAAACATAGCGGTATCCCTATAATCTCCCTGAAGTAGACCCAAACCAAGGGTCGAAACGCCGGATGAAATAGTATCACCCCGCTTATAATTTAACCGTACCGAAAAGCCAACCATAGAAAGATAACTCTGTCAATCCGTCGGTCGTTTCCACTATCAGCTTCAATAAAGTTATCCAAAGATTTACACATATTGCGACCCATACTTCAAAATACATTGGGGTCCATTTATATGCCAGCAACACATAGAGCACATAGATAGAGGTACTCGTAATATTATGAAGTGCAACAGACACAATCGTGAAAGAATTATGCCGATAGAGTGAAGAGAAATAATGGTAGAGCCTGTAGACCTTGAAGGTCATAATTCCAGAATAGTTTGAAAAGCCTGGAATATCTCATGAATGTATTGAAAGCATTATACTTGTGCACTGAGGCTCCATCAGCAGTATAGACTACATTCCACGTATATTTTATTTTTTTACAAATAAAACACGTATCCCAAACACACTTTGATGTTGGAGGCCATTTGTATTTCACGGAATTCCCAACTACCACAATATCGAGTTGCTCGTAGCATTACGATGTCTAATGGACATCAACGTGACTAAATTTCTTGAACAGAGTTAACATAAATGATCCTATATCTTAAGAAAATAAATTCCAGAGTAGTTCGGATGGCCTAGACTACCCAATTATTGTACCATGCTTTTTCTAGGGGTGCTTTTAGACTTTTTGAGTACCGTAGAATATGTTCTGTAATCATTCATCGTGTATCAAATTTGGGTTAGAATGTTGGATTTTTTTTTTTTTTTATCTGTATTAACGAGATTTTTAGCCCTAGGCTAGTTCATCTCGGGACCCACGCTTTACTTCCCTTCCGAAGGAAGAACTCACATTTTGCGAGTTTGTCGGGAGTGGGATTCGATCCCAGGTCCTCGGCGTAATAGTCAAGTGTTCTAACCATCACACCAGGTCCGCTCCACAATGTTGGATTTGTGACACAAACTTCGGAGTACTTTAGAGGCCTTAGAATAGTTCTGGGAGGAGAACTTCAACAGACTATGATGCGTATTGATACATTGCATGTCAAGGATCATTCAAAAATATTGATGATAAGCCATGTGCTAGGTAAAACGATGAAATCTGAACAAAAACATATAGAATTTATAAAAAAGCCACGCATTTTCGGCTACTAGCAAAAGGAGAGAGGGTGCAAAGCGTTAGTATAGCTGATGGAAAACTACAGATTTTGGATTACTGAACAACAATGCATTGTTTCAATGGTATCTGCTAGAGAAGAAGTGTAAAATTTATCACGTTTAATTGTGGTGCACTTGGTTCTGACTGAGGCACGTCTTTCATCATGGAATTTTTGCCTCTGTGTTCTGTGAAGACCACAAGAGGAACACCTTGGTGGCATTCCAGGCTGAGGGACAATGTAGAAACTTGGTCGACCCACCTAGCTCGCTGCGCACCACGTGTCTTGTATCGGCGAGATTGCTCTCGCGAACCAATTTAATCGGGTTGCTGCCCACATTCTGATGGCGTGACGCGCCCACCGTAGCCTCTTGATTTTCGTGGTATGGACGATGGTTGGTTCTCTCAGCTGCTGATGCAGTTCGTGGTTCATTCGCCTTCTCCAAGTCCCATCTTCCATCTGCACTCCGCCGTAAACGGTACGCAGCACCTTCCGTTTGGAAACTCCAAGGGCGCGTTGGTCCTCTGCACGAAGAGTCCATGCTTCGTGCCCATAGAGGGCTACAGGTCCAATCAGCGTTTTGTAGATAGTTAACTTCGTGTGACGGCGAACTTAATTTGATCGTAGAGTTCTGCGGAGTCCAAAGTAAGCTCGATTTCCTGCCTAATCCGATTCGCCTGGCTTCATTCCTTAGTCGGATGTACGTTTGCGCCATCGTCTCAATTTCGCGAGCTATAATATCAATATCATCAGCGAAACCAAGCAGCTGAACGAACTTTGTGAAAATCGTACCACTCGTGTTTATCCCCGCTCTCCTTATTACACCCTCTAACGCAATTTTGAACAGCAAGCACGAAAGATCATCACCTTGCCGTAACCCTCTGCGAGATTCGAAGGGACTCGAGAGTGCTCCTAATACTTGAACTACGCACATCACTCGATCCATCGTCGTCCTGATCAATCGTGTCAATTTATCCGGGAATCCGTATTCGTGCATAATCTGCCATAGCTGGTCTAGATCGATTGTATAATACGCCGATTTGAAATCTATGAACAAGTGATGTGTGGGCACGTTGTATTCACGGCATTTCTGCAACACCTGGCGGATGGCGAACATCTGGTGCGTTGTAGCGCGTTCACCCATAAATCCAGCCTGATATTGCCCCACGAACTCTCTTCTCTCTTGAAATCGGTGATAAACGGCGACATAAAATTTGGGAGAGTATCTTATTGGCAGCGCTCAGTAGTGCGATCGCGCGATAGTTTCCGAAATACCACTTGTCACCTTTTTTGTAGATGGGACACACGATACCTTCCATTCATTCCTTTGGTCCTCCCAAATCTTAGTAATGACCTAGTGTAAGAGGAACTTTTGAGGACCAGATCTTTGTTGAACGCTCTCCTTATCGACTCATCGTTTTGCAATTTTATTTCACAATCTTTCGACGGCTGCGTAATACACGATTACTATTTTTTTTTTGATTCATTATGTGTAACCTTTGCCGAAGCACTCAGACCATTTTGATTTCACTGAATATCGTAACTGCGCAAGCGAGGTGCAAGCGCAACTAATCGTTCGCTGATTGGCGATAAAGATCTAACATCAACGCTGAGTGTACCTAATCTTCAGCTCATTCATTCGTCAAGCAATCTCTGAAATTCATAATCAAGCTTTAACTGGGCTGAGCTGTAAAGGCATTTGCAAACGTTTAAAGAAAGAATAATATCAATTACGGAGCAATTGTTTTATCACGGAAACTTTCATTGCATAAACGTGGTTTAAGCCGAAGACTTTGTGTAACAGCTTTTATCGAAATCACCAAATACAAAGAGTTACGTAACACAAAATTGGCACCAACTTATGGATGCGTTTTGCAAAAGACAATAGCATGGCACAATTTGCTGTGACGTAAACCAAACAAACGTGTCCCTTGAACAGTACGAAAGTATACCACGAATCGTGTCCGCTAACTCATTAAATCTAATCGCTGCACAAGACACAGTTTGCCGTTTATGATTGTGGCCCATTATTTGGTTGCGTATTTGGCGTGTTCACTGGCAAAGTTAGCTTTCGTCAACAAATTCGTTCCTTGTTCCGTCGTTACACTCAGCTGGGCCAAATTTCAATAACCAGACCCTCGCAGATATTGACGGTAACATCGCATCGTCGTCGCGCAGGCAGGCAGGGGCCATTGTTCTATTGTCAGCGGGCACGACAATGCGGGTTACGATGATAGTGAAGTACTTCTCTCTGGGGCAACGAACGCGACACGGTGACAATCTTCGAAGGAAACCACCGACCATCGAACGAAAATGAGGCCGGTTGCATAAACACCTACCTATGGTCTTATGGATATTTGCAACCGTTGTTGTTGTGTGAGGCGCTACTAACGTACCTACATACCACTGGCACTGGAGAGCCGCACTTCGTGCTCTATATAGGACTACGGTACTGAGTAACTCATTAGCATACGGGTGCGAGAAATGAAAGCGAAACTGAAAATTTCCCTTTCGTTGCTGGATTTTGTCGGAAGGTGTTACTCTAGTATTGAAAAGAATGATTTCAATTAGCGTACATGCCACGAGGGACAAAACGATAATAATAAATCAAATAGTAACCGTGGATCATATTAAATTATGAAAAAAATCAGGGGAAAAGGCTGGTGGATTCTGGGGGGATGGTTTGGCATTCTAGCCTCCTCCCCCTTCAAACTACGCTAATATGTAGCAGGCTTACACCAATTGTAACATCACGTCGAACAAGACGTTGCTATTCTTCAAATTTGTCTAGACCTCATTTGATGGCCTTACATACCCCCATAAAACACCTGACTTGCCGTGATCGAAATTCACTGTATCAGCGCATTTAATTGATCCATTATCTTGAACAAAACGATTTCAACAAGTCATCGAGCCTGATAAAGAGAGATGGCGGCGGCCCCAACAGACGATAGCCAAAAGATTCAGTTCCTGTGCGATGAGTTCACTTTCTTCTCCGCACCGATGGCCCCGCCTCAGGTTATCGATCCCCCGATACCCCTCAGCAATCGTACGCACGCGGTGGTACGTGAACCCACGAGTTCAGTCAATAAAACCGTTCACACTTCTTGACTATACCTACTTACCGGGGAGGACACCGGGGAGACAGCAATGGATGGCCAACGATGCCCACCAACAGCGGCCACCGCACAAAGGCCATTAATAAGAGACAACTAGCAAATATCATTAGTTTTAGCTCGTTAAGTAATTCGTGCGGCGAAGCACCGCACCGTACCGTTACCAAACGAGAGGAAAGTGAAACTTATCGCCGCGGGGGCAATCCTCACGAGAGATACGGAGTGGGTAAAGTTTAATGCATTTGCGAGCATAGCTTTTTTCGACGGTTGATATTTAAATTTAATTTGGAGCTGCCCGAGGCGTGGTACCGCACGATGACCATTAACCACCACCACCACCATCGCCCATAGAAAAGCGTCAATGGACTTGACCATGCGGGTCTTTCCAATGTATACATATAAAGTGTAGATACATTGAACTGGGTAACTGACAATGACATAAACAAAGTTAAGAGATATCGAAATAATAAATAGAAATCTAAAAATCTAGATATCAAAAGTAAACATCGCCGTGAGTACACAGGGTCAAATATTTGTCCAAAAAGAAATTAATGCTTAAACATCTTGTTTGAGTTGATCAAATTTTCATGCTATATCCCACCAAAGCCGTACCGGAAGTAACTATGGACACTAGCGCCACGTGGTGGTGAAACTTTGAACAATGCTCGTCATAGCCTAACAGTACTCGTAGTTTTGAACAACATTGCCGAAGATCGTATCTTCCTATCTGGCTTCAATCTCGTGCCATATCTCACCAAAGTCGTACCGGAAGTCCCTATGTATAGTAGCGCAACGCGGTGGTGATATTTGGAACTATTACCTTGATGACCTGGAAGTACTCGTAGTCCTGAACAACTTTGCCGAAGATGGTACCTTCCTATCTGGCTTCAATCTTGTGATATATCTCACTACCGGAAGTAACTATGTACACTAGCGCCTCGTTATAGTGAAATTCTGAACTATGCTCTTCATGACCTGGAAGTTCTCGTTGTCCTGAACAACTTTTCCGAAGATCGTACCTTCCTATCTGGCTTCAATCTCATGCTATATCCCACCAAAGTCGTACCGGAAGTAAATATGTACACTAGCGCCACGTGGTGGTGCAATTTTGAAATGTGAACTAATTTAGAAGTCATCGTAGTCCTGAACAACTTTGCCGAAGATCGTACTTTCCTATCTGGCTTCAATCTCGTGCTATATTTCACCAAAGTCGTACCGGAAGTCACTATGCGCACTAGCGCCACATCCCGAGCAGGAGAAAATAGCTGAAGAATACCTAACACAGGTATGAAAAACCGAATACCTACAACCTGAATGCGGTATTAAGAAGCCCTACATAAAAGGTAAAATAACTAAAATAATAACTGGTGTGTATTCTGTGCATAACGCGTGAATAATGACATCAGGTATTGCAATACCTCAATAATAATCGACGATTTTTCCATACAAATACACTAAAACCTCTTTTAATTCATGTTTTTTTATGCACTTTTAATTTATGCACCTTTTTTTATGCCCTGCATAAAAAGAGGGAAAGCTACTCAGAACCAATATTGTGCATAAGAATATTTAATAATGACAGGAACTATTGCAACGACGACCGGGGGGGTGTTTACAGATGAGAACAAAGGAAGGTTACAGGTTCGTTTTTGGGTGTTTCCGAAGGTCTCATGTGAGTTACATGGGCTCCGAGTGGGTCTTAAGAGGATTTCGGAGTCATTTCAAGAGTCTCAGAGGGTATAAAGGCTGGTTTCAAAGCCGTTACGGATGCGTTTTAAGGGGTTTTGGTTTAGGAAGTTTTTTTAGACATTTCAAGATGTTTCAGATCATTTTCGGCGTGATTCAGAGGCGTTGCGGAAGCGTTACGGAGGAGTTTTCGGGGTATTCGGAGCCTCTCAGGTGCGTTACATGGGGTCCGAGGGGGTTTAAGGGGGATTTTGGAGGCATTTCAAGACGTTTCAGAGCATTTTCGGCGGGATGCAGAGGCGTTACTTATGCGTTACGGAGGAGTTTTCGGGGTGTTCGGAGCTTCTCAGGTGCGTTACATGGGGTCCGAGGGGGTTTAAGGGGGATTTTGGAGGCATTTCAAGACGTTTCAGAGCATTTTCGGCGAGATGCAGAGGCGTTACTTATGCGTTACGGAGGAGTTTTCGGGGTGTTCGGAGCCTCTCAGGTGCGTTACATGGGGTCCGAGGGGGTTTAAGGGGGATTTTGGAGGCATTTCAAGACTTTGCAGAACATTTTCGACGGAATGCAGAGGCGTGACTTAAGCGTTACGAGGAGTTTTCGTGGGGTTCGGAGCCTCTCATGTACGTTACATGGGGTCCGAGGGGATTTAAAAGGGGTTTTGGAGGCATTTCTAGACGTTTCAGAGCATTTTCGGGGATTCAGAGGCGTTACAGTAGCGTTATGGAGAAGTTCTCAGGGGTTTCGAAGCCTCTCAGGTGCGTTACATGGGGTTCCCGGGGGGTTCAAGGGGGGATTTTTGAGGCATTTCAGGAAGTTTCAGAGCAGACTCTGAAATACCTTAAATCGCCCCTCAAACCTCATGCAACGCCCTTTAACCCTTTGGAGCCGGAGGGGTCATATATGACCCCGGCGATGAAACCGAGCATAACGAACGTGTTCGACACCAGCGAGGTTGCGTCGACCACGGCGAAAAACATCGGCTCCAAAAGGTTAAAGTCTCCTGAGATCCCTTGAATTGCTCCTAAAGCCCCTTGGAACGCCCCTGACACCCCCTTAATACTATTGAAATACCCCAGAATTCTCCGTAAACCCATGAAAACACCAAAAAAATCTTGGCTGAACACCCTTGTAAGGCTCCTCAAACCCCCCGAAACAACCCCTTAAAACGCCCCTGAAGCCCCTTGGAACCCCCTTTTTGGGCTCGCTAGGAACATTCTGGAAACCCCCTTAACCCCACCTCATCTGCCCAGGAGCAAGGGCTGTTCTCGCAAACTAGATTTTCTAATTAAAGCCCAAACTTAATTTATGAATAATTTTTCCTCTTTTTATGCCTTTTTTTAATTTATGCACATTTTTAATTTATGCAGTCCAAGCCATGTGCATAAAAAGAGGTTCCAGTGTAGTAATTTTTCCATAATTGAATAATACCTCAAGCAGTCCTAAACACCAAACCAATAACTCGTTGAGGTAAAAACAATGCTTGCAAAATACCAATATAAGTTATTTGCCATACCTGGATAACCGACCAATACCTTGTCTTGGTATGATACCTAACTTTGGTATGCCCCAGTTATGTGTCAGTTATTCATTCCTGCTCGGGATGGTGGTGAAATTTTGAACTATGCTCTTCATGGTCTAGAAGTACTCGTAGTCCTGAACAACTTTGCCGAAGATCGTACATTCCTATCTGGCTTCAATCGTGTGATATATCACACTAAAGTCGTACCGGAAGTAACTATATACACTAGCGCCACGTTGTGGTGAAATTTTGAACTATGCTCGTCATGGCTAGATGTACTAGTAGTCCTGAACAACTTTGCCGAAGATCGTACCTTCCTATCTGGCTTCAATCTCGTACTATATCCCACCAAAGTTGTACCGGAAGTAACTATGCACACTAACGCAACGTGGTGGGGAAATTCGGTACTATTAAATCCATCACCAGAAAGTGGTTGTTGTACTGAACAACTTTGCCGAAGACAGAATGTTGCTATCTTGTCGAGGTGCCGGGTGAACTCGCTACAAAGACATGGTACATGGTACATACTCATAACCAATCTGGGAACAAAACGGAGCCGGAAGAATGTAAAAATGTGGAACTAATGTTTTCGCCTGTTTCTCACCGGAAGCTGCATGAAATTCCAATCGGTTTTCACTACACCTCTCTAAGATAGTGTAGGATTCCGTTAAGTTGATACTGGACTAAAACGGTTTTGCTATTTTCCATCTCTTTCATCATCATTACTCTGGAAACTTCGACGATGCAAATCTCCAGTTCCAGTGGACTGATCTAACTGAAAAATTAATCGATTGTTCATCACATGTAAGAATACAAACGATCAAATTTTCAGCCCATTTCATGTAGCAGAGCTCGAGATTTGCATTGTCAAAGTTTGAGGACACTGATTGATGATTCTGATGACGCCCCGTAAAGCCTTAACGCAAAAAGATTGAAATTTGGTTGACTAACTGTTGAGATATGGATGTGCAAAAAAATAGTTCCACGTTTTTTTGCCTGTCGGTACTTTACGTTACAAAAACCCTTTCGGTATAAGCAGTGTTAAAGCTGTTAAGATTATAACACTAGGGGTCTCCAGTTAGCCAGGTAGTTGAGGCTATGGATCGCCAATCCGGAGACGGCGGGTTCGATTCCTGTTCCGGTCGGGAACTTTTCTCGACTTCCCTGGGCAGAGTGTATCATTGTCTTTGCCTTACAATCATTGGCATTATTAGTTGAAATGCCTAGGGGGGCTTAAGAGCCAATTTCAATATCTAGGGAGGCTTCGCAACACGCAGAAAAATAAATTGTAAACACAATTAAATTCTAGTTCAAATCAACCGATTTTTCAGTTTGCTATAGCGATTGTTTGATTGTCGAAATTTTTGACAGTTTGTCAAAACAAACAGAGATATGGTATTTTCAACATGAAATAATGGATTGATTTAAACGACTGCACTTTTGCCACTAACAAACCCTTAATGTTATTTTTTTGGTGACGGCAGCAACTGCGGCAGCTCGCAAATCTATTTTTAGACCGTCGGTAAGCGAATGGGGAGAAGAACGACTAAGAAAAAGACAAAAAAGGCGAAACCGATAAACTTTTTGTGGATGCTGTCGCACACAGAAAAATAGATTGTAAACACAATTAAATTCTAGTTCAAATCAACCGATTTTTTAGTTTACTATAGCGACAAACTGATTTCTAGTTTAAACTGAACTGTTCTATTGTTTGATAATACAAATATTTTAAATTGTCGAAATTTTTGACAATTTGTTAAAACAAACAGAGATCAAGGGGTAGTCACTCTACACACTTCATTTGTTCCAACTTTTTTTTAAATTTGTCTACCAATGTGCCCTGGTGTGCCCGTGCGTGCGCCCTAGTGTGCTGGGGCGCTGAGGTGCTATGAAAAATGCTGACAGTTGTGCCCAGCCTGAACTGAAATTATGAAACAAAATCTCAGCAATCTTTGAAGCCAAAAAAGAGGAATTAGCTGTCAAGTGATCAAAAATACCACCGCAATATTGTTTTTTTTTTAATTTTCATTTTTAATTTTTTATTTTATATTTTAGGCATTGTTTTATGTACAAAACAAGACATATTTTCTAAGACCTATTTTGGACCTAGGAGTCTCAAGGTTCAATCCCGGATGGGAATCGGAGGAAAACCCTACGCGAAATTTTTGACAGTTTGTCAAAACAAACAGAGATATGGGTTTTTCGACATGAAATAATGGATTGATTCAAACGACTGCAGTTTTGCCACTAACAAACCCGGAATGTGATTGTGTTGGTGACGGCAGCAACTGCAGCACTTCAGAAATCTATTTTTAGAGCGTCGGTAAGCGGATGGGGAGGAGAGCATGTGCATATTCATTTTTGACCTTACACTTCGTATTTGCTACTCCGTGATTGACTAGAGCTAGCGGAATTGCACAGAGAACCAATAGATGGGGCTTGGGATTAGCACACCTTCTTCAATGTGTACGTTCCGAGAACTCGAATTTTAATAGCTCAATAACGGCGCCGGCCACGTCCTTACGGTCAACCGGGGAAGGGAAGGAATGTTAGTTGGACAACCGTTGCTACTAGAGGTTGTATATACTACTGTTCCCTCCACAGTTGTCACGGGAAGGAGTTTTTGTTAGCTGGGAGGGATTAATAGTTACATAAATCAGGATTCACTTTGGTAAGCGTTTCAATCTGGCCAAAATGTTTGGGATAGGCAACTTATTTTTCTCTCACAAAAAAGTTCAACATGCTATAACTTTTCATAGAGTGCATCAAACAATCTCAAAATTTGACTGCTTGTCAACCTATTATATGTGCATCATTGGTACAAATTTGGGCTCGATTGATTAATGTTTCGCAAAGTTAGAACCGTTCGGGTAAAACACTATTTTTTAGACAACTTATTTTTGAGCTGTCATATCTCGGAAACCAGTGAACCGAATTGAATGAAATTTTGAACGTATACTAACGATATGCAAATGCTTCACAAACTATTCAAACATAAATACTTTTTAAACGTTGAAAAAAGTTATCATGGATTGACAATTTTTGGATTTTCCTCGAAAAAATGTATTTTTTTTACATCAATGTCAATAAATTTTATTGTTGATATCCAAACATTTTCCACTACTGTTCTCAAGCTATCTCTAACCAGATATATTGGAGCCTATTTAGATTGAAGGAAGAACACATTTCGTATTTTGGAAGTTGGCGTGATGGATTTGCTACACCTTCTTCGTTGTGGCGATGTTGGGGTAAGCATTTCATAGATGTGTGAGTGCTTTCGGACTATATTTATGGTTTTTATTTTTTTAAAACAAATGAAATTTTTGACATTATATGAAATGATGGTAATCGGTTGTTTTTATCGATAAACTCTAAATGCAAACAATTAAATATAACTTTGGAGTAAGTAAATTCTCTGTTTGCAAATTAACCATGCGTTTTATTGTTTTAAACGAACGCCATTTTTCTGCGTGAATGTAATTTAAAGATTTTCTAGGGTGGGCTATTCGAATTCTAGGGAGGTCTAAGCCCTTCCTAGACCCCTCGTATTCACGCCAATGCTTACAATATACAAATCCATGCAATGGCAGTCAAAGAAAGCCCTTCAATTAACAAACTGGCATCACTGCTCCTGTTGTGTGTCGTGTTTTCGTCGTGCTAATTTCAACAACAAAATTTCCTGCTGCAATACCGCCTACAATCGTCGCTTGCCACATTTTTCGCTTGCTTTCCGCCCGCTGCATCATATCTGCTGTTTTCCAGATCCGTCGCCACAGGTAGGATAGTCGAATTATACATTAATTCTGAGTTGGCTCGAGTGTGTCGAAACAAGAATTCTGTGCCGCCATTGCCCGCCCGTTTCCACCTCGCCACTCTCCGCCTGTGTGCTCGACAGCTCCTGTCCTGCTGGACAGTAAACAAACACTTCACCTCCCCGCTGAACCATTTTCACCGCTCCGCCACCGCCTGCCATCCAATCAAGTCAGACTTCCGTTATCAAAATATCACCGAAATATCTGCTGTGCGAACCTGTAAAGTTGATTGAAAGCCAATACAAGCATCGTTTCTCTGCTGGTCTTCTTATTTCGCAATCCGAAACACCGAAAAACCACAAACAGCTCGACCACATCGTATCTCGATCATCGAAATCATTCATCATCGCTTTTCACGTCACAACAATCATCCGTCAAGCGCCATCTAGTTCTCACTATTGGTACTGCCGCATTTCACACAACGCTAAAAACATCTCATCATGCTTGGAACGTGTGATACCTGTGCTAACGAACTGGTTGAGCATGCCGTAGTTAAATGCCGCGGTTTTTGCTCGGCTTGTGTTTGTCTGAAATGCTCTAAGATGGACAACACTATTAGCGAAAGTGTCGCCGGAATTTCGAATTTGTATTGGATGTGCGATGCTTGCGGCATTATCATGGAAAATGCTCGTTTCAAAAACGCAATGGTATCCACAAACGCCGTAGCCGACCAAAACTTCGAAGCCTTGAAGAACGAGATTCGTTGCAGCGTGTTGGACGAGATTAGACATGAAATTCGCACTCATTTCAAAAAGCTTATCGAAATTGTTCCTAAAACTCCAACCTCTGTCACGCCTAGTCTACCCATCGGTCGTAATAGACCCTCAGGTTTCGTCAGGAACAAGCGGCTCCGTGAAAACGATGGTGATGAGGACATAGGTGCTCGTCGTCCAGCTAAAGCTATGTGTGGTATCGGAACTGGAAGCACTGATACAAACCTTGTTGCTACCGCACCGACAGCCAACGATCACGACAAATTCTGGCTGTATCTGTCTGGCATCTTACCGGATGTTCCAGAGGAAATGGTTACTGAATTGGTGCAGTCCAAGCTAGGAACCACGGACTTGCGCGTTGTGAAACTCGTAGCGCGCGGAAGAGATACTAGCACACTGTCGTTCGTTTCATACAAAATTGGAATGGCCCACGATTTAAAGTCGTTAGCACTGGCAACCGATACATGGCCTCGAGGGATCAGGTTTCGAGAGTTCGAAAATATGAGCAGCAGGAACCAGGTTTTTTGGAAGCCGTCAACACCAGTAGTAATCATCCCGTCGCAAGTAACAGAGACACCGAGGACAACCTCCACCCAATAAATCTCAACCGTACTGTATCCGCTCATGAGTATCCATCACTTCCGTTTCCTTCGTCAATACCGCTACAACAACATGCGTTAGCATCATCGGTAGGTGAGTACGTCCCTCTCACAGTTTATTATCAAAATGTGGGTGGGATGCGTACGAAGACCAACAGCTTTCATCTCTCCACTGCATCCTGCGATTACGACGTCATTGTAATAACCGAAACCTGGCTTAAGAGTGACGTGGCGAACTCTGAACTGGCTACAAATTATACTATCTATCGCTGTGACCGTAGCAGTGCCACCTCAGATCTGCAGCGTGGTGGTGGAACTCTCATTGCAGTCAAAAGCTCACTGTTTAGTGCACCTGTCCACCTTGCAGGCAGTGAATCACTAGAACAGGTTGTAGTGAAAATCTCGCTAGCGCATAAATCTGTATATGTATGTAGCATCTACTTGAGGCCCAATAGCGACACGGGAAAATTTGTTGCGCACTCCGATTGTGTACACCAGATTGTGCAAAATGCTGCTAGCAACGACTCGATCGTTATTCTCGGTGACTACAACCTTTCTCGCCTCTCATGGTCGTATGACGATGACGTTGAAGGTTATCTGCCGTCGAATGCTTCTTCAGAACAAGAGTTGATCCTCACCGAAAACATGATTTCGAGCGGACTACAACAAATCTGTGATGTATCAAATTTTAACCGTCGTCTACTTGACTTGGCCTTCGTGAGTAACAGTAGTGAAGCTGAGCTTATTGAAGCACCATCGACAATTTTAAGCCCAGACCGCCACCACACACCGTTCGTTGTACGTTTAGATATACGCCCCGTACTGGATCAGCATCATCACACAAACGTAGAACAAGATTTCGACTTTGGCCGTTGTGACTACGATGCAGTTATAAACGAGCTCAATTCTCTCGATTGGCACCAGACTCTTGCTGCACCTGACATCAACTCAACGCTAGCGAATTTCTACAATACAGTTTTTGACTCGGTGAGTAGGCATACTCCTCTGCGTAGAACGTTCGTCAGACGATCGTACAAGCTACCTTGGTGGAATGCAGAGTTGCAACATCGACGCAACACCCTTCGTAAAGTTCGGCGTAGATTTTTCCGAGTTCGATCTGCTCAAAACCGTACTCTTCTTCAAAATGTCGAGGCAGAGTATGCTGAAAGCGTAACCTCCACTTTTCGTGAATACGTTTTCCGAATGCAGGACGAAGTTAGAACAAACCCTTCCTCTTTCTGGCGCTTTATCAAAAGCAGGAAAAACTCAAATTCGATTCCATCAGAAATGCAACTTGGAAACGAAACATCACAAGATGATGCTGCTGCTGCTGAAATGTTTGCCATTTTTTTCAAATCTGTATACAGCGCCAATACTCCTCCTGTTTCGCCGGAGGTTGTGAACTCCCTGCCATCGTACAATATCAATTTTCCACGCCCTACTTTTTCAATAGAAGAAGTTTCCGGTGCTCTCAGCTCACTCGATCCATCAAAGGGTCCAGGACCTGATAAGTTGCCTCCTGCATTCATTAAAAAATGTGCCAGTGCGCTAGGGCCACCTGTATGCCTACTTTTCAATATGTCGCTTGGGCAAGGCGTATTTCCAGACGTATGGAAACTATCAGCAGTCACTCCCGTACATAAGACTGGTAGCATTCACAATGTGGAGAATTACCGCCCTATATCAATATTGTGCTGTCTCGCAAAAGTACTGGAGCTTTTGATTCATGATAGGATGTATTCTGCTGCTAAGCCTATAATATCGGAGTACCAGCATGGGTTTGTTAAAAACAGATCCACCGTAACAAATCTGATGTGCTACACTAGCACACTTCATGCCTGCCTGGAAAAGCGATGCCAAGTGGACAGCATCTATTTTGACTTCTCGAAAGCCTTCGATAAAGTCCCGCACGGCCTTACCCTGACCAAGTTGGAGCGCTTAGGATTTCCGGATTGGATCATCAGCTGGTTACGTTCCTATTTGGTTGGTAGATCTGCCTTTGTAAAGTTGAAAAACGTAAAATCCGACATCTACACAACGCCAACCGGCGTGCCGCAGGGTAGCCACCTTGGTCCGTTAATTTTTATCCTTTTTGCTAACGACCTATGCCACCGAATCCGTTCTCACTGCCTTATGTATGCCGACGACCTTAAAATATACAGAATAATCTCATCCTTAATCGACTGTGCTGCGCTACAACTGGATCTCGACGCCGTAGCAGATTGGTGTTCCTCAAATGGCATGGAGTTGAATATCAAAAAGTGCAAAACGATCAGTTTTTGTAGAACGACGCCACTTACGAGTTTCGACTACAGCATAAATGGCAACAGTGTAGATCGTGTGTCCTCTATCAAAGACCTAGGTGTTACGATAGACTGTAAACTGAACTTCAGTGAGCATATCTCGACGACAACTGCTAAAGCCTTTGCGGTTCTAGGATTCATACGCCGCAACGCTGCGGACTTTGACGACGTCTACGTCTTGAAAACGTTATACAGTAGTCTTGTGCGAAGCATATTAGAATACGCCGTTCCAGTCTGGGCTCCGTACCAAGAACTTCATATGGCGCGGATCGAAAGAGTTCAGCGTAGTTTTGTTCGTTTTGCGTTGAGGAGACTGCCATGGAATGATCCGCACAGATTGCCACCATACGACCACCGCCGCCAGCTAATTAGATTAGAATCTCTACGCCAGCGTCGTGAGTACCATCAAAGAATGTTTGCTTTCGACATAGTGAGTGGACATCTAGACTGTGCACCGCTCCTGCAATGCGTCAATTTTTATGTTCCTGCTCGCCGTCTCCGCCAGCGTCAACTGTTCCACGCTACTAGGCACACGACAGTATTTGGCCATAATCATCCCCTGGAAAGATGCCTCGCCCTCGTCAACGATTTGCCTTGGTTTGATTTTAATATTAGTAGAACACAATTCAAAACGTGTATTAGAAATATAAGTTAATTTTTGTTTTTCTGTTTTATCAGTCTGTACGGCAGTTTAGCCGAAGACGTAGAAATAAATAAATAAATAAATAAATAAATAATTAATAACTGCAAAGAACACTAAGTTGAAGTGAGGCAGGCCAAGTTCCAGTGGGAACGTTGAGCCACAAAGAAGAATAAGAAGAAGATGCAGATTATCACACTGTAAAATTACTTTTAACAATTGGTTTGTATGCTTTGAGAAAACAGTAACATTTTTAACTTAGATAGGGTAAGTCATGCTGTGAGAATGCCAGACAACAAATCTGCAAAGCTAGTAATTTAATCAGATTCGGTTTGTACAAGAAAACGTGATGCACAGTGAAACGTTAAATGGTCAGCGTTGGGCGTGACCAAACGTGGATGTTGTCCGCCAAAACCAATTACAATGTATAATTTTACTTATATTTGTTTCAAATTCATACATTATTGTTTCGCTGCTGTGGATAGTGTTTGCATTGAGTTGTGTTTAAATCTTCTGCCAAATTGAACAGATGAATGCAATATCAGGAAACAAATGAAGGGATCGAAATGATAAAATAAGACTTTCCTTCTGCACGTTTTTCAAAGATAATGTATGCTCTTAGACTCCCCAGTGCATGACAGTCGATATCCATTTCCCGAACAAAATAAAAAAAGAAAAACAGAACCAAAAGCTCCATATCGAAACATTAAACGCCCACCTTCATTAACTCGCGTCAGAGCAATTTTCCACTTTCTCACATTTACGCTGATTGATTTTCAGACCGCGACGACTATTTGTATTAATTACCCGATGGATTAGGTTTTTCCCTCACATCCGTCGTCGTCGTCGTCGTCTGTGGTCGTTGAGTTGAGTTGAGATGCGCTTGCATTGCTCTCTATACGTTTAGGGGAAATGTACGCGAATGCAATGATGGAGCGGGTGGTGGTCTGTCAGGAGTGACGGCGGTGAACATACGGTGTAATCAAAGAGAAAAGAAACAGAAATGAACCTTTTTTGATCGATAACTGGTGAAGGAACTTATGCGAGGGCTGATCAATGGACACAGTGGCAGTGGTGCATGCAGTGGAAAATATCAATGAAATTTCCCAGATGTGCAGCTGAATCTCAAAGGGCTTTCAATTTGGCTCGTGGCTTCGTACAGTGCATTCGGTTTTATTAGCATTAGTTTATTTTATGGCACAAATCCTTCTTCTGTACTCCATAATTATGTATTTTATTTTGCGGGCTACGAAATGCAAACATGTGAATTTGTCTAACTGAGAGTTTTCTAAAAATAAAGAAAGGTTTTATTCCGTTTTTTTTTTCATTATCTCATGACTAACAATTGCTAATCAAACTAGAATCTTAATCGTGAAGCGGACTTAATGTGATATGTAACTATCTCGCCGACGACCCGGGATCGAATCCCACTAGCGACAAACTCACAAAATGTGAGTTCTTCCTTCCGAAGGGAAGTAAAGCGTGGGTTTTGAGATGAACTCGTTGATAAAATTCCTAGTCTCAAATCATCACATAAAAATGTTCTAGTTTGAAACTCAAACAAACCATTCTCCAAAAACATTCTTCAAACACTGTACAACAAAGAGTCATTTCAACTAACCCAGAGCAAACAGATTACCCAACATTATCCACTCTGTTTCGACTTCCAGTTTCTCATTGAACTGAATCTGCCAGCTTTGCGTTTTAGGCACCGCAAACAAAGTCATTGTGGCTTTCGCCTTAAAATTCACCCTATAATTAGCGGATGTCATCCAATCAAGTGACGACGGCCGGCGTAGTGGCTCGGTAAAGCCCGTGGAGCATTTTGCGTTCACAATCGTGAAAGGTGAGAATACGAAGAAAGTGAAAATGAGGGAAGCGTCTCCTCCATCCATCACATAGAAGTTGTTGTAGGTACTCATAGTAGTCAGGCGATGACGGACGACACAATGTCGCATATTTGGATTTAACCAGGTTTTAACGATGAGTGCTATGGAGATTCGCGTGAACTCTATTTATTATCTCAAGAAGAAAAAAACAAACAGGAGAACATATTTCTTGCCTGAATTTTTGTACATATAGTAAGTGGGAAAACATGTGTCTATACTACATATATGATAATTCGTCAATTAATACTTCTAATAATTCTTTCCATTGGAAAATTAATCATTCAGTACTAGTAAAATGCTTTTTGCTACAATAGTTATACTGATTTTTTAGTTTAGTTTAACTGTTCACGAGCCATCGATCGTGTTCACCGAAAAGATCTTCTGAAGAAAGGGCGTCTCGAGGGACGGGCGATATATTCATTATTAACACTATGTTAAGTTGATCATAGTGTTCATACACTGAAATATATTCTCTGAAAGTTACCCTACAAAGTTGTATACCTGAAGAAGCTATAAGGGAGGGAGGTACGAATAGAAGAACTATGGTACCTTAACGATGGGGTAACAGGGGGTCTGAGGGATGATTTTAAATGGGTTCATAGGGTTTTTTTTGTGGGTTTCAAAAGGCTTCAAACAAGTTTGAAGAAGCTTCAGGGGTTCCAACAATTCCAAGAAGGTTTTAGAGGCGATTCAGGGGCTCTTTAGATATTTCAGGAGTGTTTCAGGGGACTCAGGGATTGTCAGAGTACTTCAGAGGGTTTTATAGGCATTTCAGGGGCGTTTCAAAAGGGGAATTGCATGAATTCTCAAAACGAGTTTCAGGAGTCAACAGGAGGTTTCAGAGAGTTTCAAGGTTGTTTCATGGGCTTTTCAGGGAGCCTCAGGGGATTCCAGAAGGTCTCAGGGGGTATCAGAGAATCTCAGGTACGTTTCGTAAGTCCGGGGGAGGGGGAGGGGGGGCTGTGTTTCGGGGGGATTTCAGGAGGTAACAGAGGATCCCAGGGATGCCCCAGAGGAGTATTAGGGGGGGGGGGGGGGTGGGTTGGTTGTCAAAAGGTATTGGGGTCATTTCAGGAGTTTAGTGGAAAGTTTAGTGGGAATTAAGGGAGTTTTCAAAGGGCATCAGGGCGTTCAAGGGGGACTCTGGGTGCTGGGACTCTGGGTTGAGGAAGGTCTCACGGGGTTTCTGGAGCTATCCAAAGGCGTTTCAGGGGGATTTTAACTAATTCTTATTTGCGAGATCTTTAGGCCAAGGCTTGTTCATCTTGAGTTTCAGGAGGACTCAGGAGGCTTAGTGGATCTCAGAGAGTCTC
Source organism: Aedes albopictus (assembly GCF_035046485.1). NCBI lineage: Eukaryota > Metazoa > Arthropoda > Insecta > Diptera > Culicidae > Aedes > Aedes albopictus. The sequence continues at coordinate 65,378,974 of NC_085138.1, read as the reverse complement.
AGGTAGTCTCATGAGTTCTCAAAAGGTTTAAGTTGGTCCTTGAAGGCTACAGAGGGAGTAGGGTTTCCAACGGCTCTTTAGAATGGGTTCATGGGTTCTATGAAGGCTTCAGGGCGTTTCAAAAAAGTTTTTAGATGCATTTGAGTGGGCTCTAGGACATTTGATCGAATAATGTTTGGCTAAGTCATTTGGTCGAACGTACATTAAGTCGAAAGGACATATGGACTTTTCGTCAGATTTTCCTTCTTTCCTCCATGTAATACCAAAATCCATAACAATACTTTCGAATGCTCTTTTATTAGCGAATGCCTTTCGACCAAATGTTCTATCGTCCTAATGTTATATATCGTTTTACATATAATGGTTCACGGCGAAATATTGGTTCAACCAAATGACTGTTCGACCAAATGTACTTTTGACCATGACTATTTGCAAATGTCATTCGTCCTAATGTCATTCCACCAAATGTCATAGATTCATTTGAGTGCGTTCATGGGGTTTTCAATTGCGGCCCTGGATCTCCAAACCATTTGTAAGGGATGTTAACATACATTACATTCATGTATTTGCTCAACATCACATTTAAGACAAGACATAATCAACTATAGTACGCCACAATACTCGGTTTGTGGCTGCTGCTCTCCATCCTCGGTCACACCCAATGCTTGCCAGGCCACGCTCCACCTGGTCCGCCCATCGCGCTCTCTGCGCTCCTTCCCTTTTCTCGAAACACTTACGCAGTTTTGCACACCGTCCATCGTTGCTTTGATCAGTCTAGCCAGCTTCCCAGGAAAGCTGTTTTTGTCCATGATTTTCCATAGCTCTGCGCGGTCGTATACCACTTTGAAGTCGATGAACACGTGACGCGTTGGGACCTGATATTCACCTGGTATTTCTGGAGGATTTGTCGTGCGGTGAAGATCTGGTCAGTTGTCGACCGACCGTCGATGAAGCCGATAACTTCCCACAAACTAATTCGTTTCAGGACGGACGGACAGGACAGACGATGGAAGATGATCTGGGATAGCAGGCAGCATTCAAAATACTGATCGCTCTGAAATTCTCACAATGCTAGTAATTACAGCTGAAATTTTTCCAAAAAAAATCTGCTATGATTCTTTCAGGGGTTTCTACGAGGATTAGTACAGAAATTTTCTTAGAACCTTCCCAGTAATTCCTGTTGGAAATTGTCTTGAGCTACCTTTAGTAATTCTTGCTAGTGTTACTCTAGGAATACTGCTGGGATTTTTTTTTTAGATATTTCCTGACAGACTGTACCAGGAAGTTTTGCTGGGATACCTCTGGCAATTTTGTGCTGGGAATCTTCCTGGAGGACTCCCAACAGTAATTACTGAAGAAATCTTAGCTGAAAATGGTTGAGAAGCTCTAGCAAGAATTTCTAGAGAAACCCTGTGTTCTGGCCTGTTCATTAAAGAAAGTGGACACCTGTTTTTCAATAGAAAATGTGTATTTTCGAACAAATTCATAATTTTATTTTTTATAAATGACAATCAACATACATGTGGCCAAATTCACGTGAGTTTGAACATTTACTTCGCTTTTCGGAAGAACGCTCGGACTTTCTTCTTGACACCTCCCATTAGATTCTGCACAACTTTCTCCGTAACTTTTCGTTGTGCCGCAGGCCAAATTTTTTGAACCAATCAACAGAGCTTGCTTCTCTTCCATCTTTCTTAAGATGCCGCTTTATTATTGTCCAGTATATTTCCATAGGACGCTGTTCAGAGAAGTTTTGTGGATTTTGCAATTTTTCGACAAAATCGACTTTTCCGTATTGAGCATCTCTTGTATAGAAGAAGCGTAATAAGCGGATGCCAGATCCACCTAAAACAAAAGAGGATCCGTATGTTTTCGGTAGATAAGTAGAAGTCGTTTTTTGATGCATTCCTTTCTGTTATTTTCACCGTTGATTGTTCCCGTTGTGAAATACGAAGAACTCTTTAAGCCACATGAGCAATTGGCTTGCCACACCAAAAACTTTTTCCCAAATTTTTCAGTTCTGATGTACCCTACATCATCCGGCACAACTGTCCCCTGCTTAGCGCTAAAAAATTGCGGTCCCGGAAGTGTATTAGTAAGCCAATTCTCGAAACGACAACTTTTTGGAACACCATTTGTGCAGAATTAATCTGCTAGTCGCAAAGCTAATACGACCTATCGCTCGAAATTTCTTACTTTTTCCGTTTTCTTTGAGTGTGTTGCCGAAGTGAACAATGTTTTTACACACTGAGCAAAAATTCACAATGTTTTGTTTAGTTTTAACTCTAAACTATTGGTAAACAGATGTCCACTTTCTTTAATGAACAGTCCTTAGTAGGAATACCTGCTGATACCCTAAAAGAAATTCCTAAAGGAACACTTGAAAAAAAAAAAATACTCTGAATGAATTGCAACAGGAAATTCTAGGAATCCTAAGAGAAGTCTCTGCAAGAATCCTTGGAGGAATCACAGGAAGGATATGGAAAGGAATCCTTACAGAAATCTGTGAAGCAATCCCAACGAGAATATTAAGTTTATTATTTGAAACTGTTTGCCTATGTTTTGCCTAATTTCTGCAAGGATTCTTATGGCTCCTCTCTCCTCTCTCTCTCCTCTTCTTGGCGTAACGTCCTCACTGGGACAAAGCCTGCTTCTCAGCTTAGTGTTCTATGAGCACTTCCACAGTTATTAACTGAGAGCTTCCTCTGCCAATGACCATTTTGCATGTGTATATCGTGTGGCAGGCACGAAGATACTCTATGCCCAAGGAAGTCAAGGAAATTTCCTTTACGAAAAGATCCTGAACCGACCGGGAATCGAACCCGTCACCCTCAGCATGGTCATGCTGAATACCCGTGCGTTTACCGCCTCGGCTATATGGGCCCTGGATTCTTATGGCATTACCATTATAAACTCTTGCTGAGTTTCCTCCAGCAATTCCTGCTGTAATTCATTCATGGATTCTCTAGAAATGTAGTATTCCAGCTGGGAATTCTCTTGAGTTATTTTGCAGGAATTCTCCATGATTTTCAAGGGGTTACCCATACAATACATGCAGGGAATCCTCCAGTAAGATGTTCCTGCTGAGAATCTTTGAGAAATAACAGCATGAAATTGCGAAGAAATTCTAGTAGGTGTGAATATTGCGTAGCTCACTGGAACAATCTGTCCCCAGCCATGTTAGCAAACTTGGCATGATACGGGATCTCACGAAGCAGGTGACTTCCTCCGCCAAAGTTGCATTCCTCAATGAGGAAGCATCACACTGACCGCCACGTCATGATGCTTGCTGTCACCGATACTTTCTAGGGGAAGGACACGCCAGGGGAATGCCATTAATATTTGTTCACACCCCAAAGTAGGGTTTCCTGAAGGAATCCTTGCAGTAATTATTGGATTACTAAGAGCAGAAGGAATCCGTGAAAAAAACTGGAGGAATCATAGCAGATGACCCTGGATGAACTTCCCAAGTAACAAACTTGTCACCGAAGAGTCACGGCGGCGCAGGTTTTTGCTGCGCAAAAGTCGCTGTGACTTACTTCTAGCAAGTAAGTATTTATTTGTTAGAAGTAAGTCACAGTGACTTCTGCGCAACAAAAATCTGCGCCGCCGTGACTCCTCGGTGACAAGTGTGTTACTTGTCGGGGCCCGTGGCGCAGTGGTCCACACGTTCGCTTCATAAGCGGATGGTCATGGGTTCGAACCCAGCCCCGGCACTTGCGATTTTTCGTCAGTTGCTCTTCCCCCCGAGAGCAGCTGGCACCTGACCCTCTTCGGAGCATATAGCTCTAACGGACCCGGAATTTGGATATCGGCGAACCGCAACTCATAATGGACGACCCCCAATTGGACTGGAAAAGGAACAGCAGCCAACCACCAGCATCATCGTGCTCATCATTCTACCGTGGACAGGGTAGAAAAGTTGAAGCAGCACAAGGCACCAGTTCGATACAGTTGAATTAGAATAGAATACATGTAGGCGCTGTACAAAAAGTGTAAGTGCAGCGTCCAATTGGAATCGCTCACGTAGTGCCCAAGTGGACAAAAGAGCTGTAAAATTAGGTTAAGTGATTAAGAATAAAAAAAAAAGTGTGTTACTTGGGTTGACTGTTGGATCTATGTTCTAGGTTAGGCAATTCGGCTTATCAGTCCTTGATTCTCTACAATGAAACCGTTAAGATTTGTCCTTACGTTTCGGAAACGGTTGTTACCATCCGGAGGGATGAGTCTTAATCGTTTTCGTTTTAGAGAATCAAGGACTGATAAGCCAAATCCTCTAACCTATCCAGGAGGAATTGCTTGAAGAATCACAGCAAGACTTCTTGGAGGATTCCCACCACGAATGCCTTGAAAAATTTTAGCAGTATTTTCAAAGCATTTCAATTTCCAAGAGAATCTTTTGAGAAATTCAGAAGGAATCTCTAAAAAAAACTTAAGGTTTATTTCTAGTAGAATTCATAGAGAAGTGACAGCAAGAACTGCTGCATGAATCTCATCAAAAATAATTGGATGAACCCAAGCAAGAATTTCTAGCGAGGTAATTCTAGAGAAATTTTTGGATATACTCCAAGAGAAATTTCTGGAATAATCATTGGGAAAATCTCTGGAAGTACCACATGAGGATTGTTTGGAAGAAACTCAGAAGGCATTCTTGGGTAGTTTCCAAGCGGATTTTGTGCAGCATTCTTTTGAAAAATGCCTGTAGAAATCACATTAGACGCCTCTGCAGATATCCCAGTCGGCATTCCTAGAGGGATTTATGATGAAACTCTTGAAGAAATCCGCAGTGAACCCTATAAGGAGAATACATTCAATCGACACAAGTAGAATAAGTCAAAGAAATCATTTTGCGGGTCACATAAAATGTGCCTTGTTTTCTAACAGTACGCAAGGCTACAGCATTTGATAAATAACAAATCTGTGTGATAAAAATAAAACCAAATAAGACTCAAGGCAATAAAACTTGGCTCTGATCTTTCTTCTAAAAATCTTCCTTTTCATACGATTGAAAAGCTAAGAACGAATGTAAGGTCGTTTCCGGGTGGGTAAACATTGGGTCGTAAACATTGGGTGGAAATAAAAGCGAAAGTTTCGATTCTCTATGTTTAGATTGGCTTTACTGGGTGTGTAGTTCTGGCCGAAGATGGTCTATGGTCGAACGATGTAGTGTGGCTATTCTAATCTCTCTTAAATTGAGTTTTGGGAAATTTGTTTTTTATTGCTTGATTGATTGGGGTTTCCTTTCTTGGCATTTTTGTTATGGTTGATGAAGAATCTTTAAGAGCAATAGGTGTTTTATTCTCCGCAGTAAAATTCATAAACCTAGCAGTTCGATTAACTTGGGGTGACAATTTAGAACCTGTTTCACAAATTTCAAGGCCTTTGTAACCTTAGTTTGATGGAAAACGAAATATAGAGAGTGAATATTTCTACTCACGCTTCATTGAAATGACAATTCCGACCTGAATTTTCGTTTAGAAAACTAATAAATATTTCCAATTAGTTTTAACAAACTCCGACAGTCATCCGACAGATTCACAGCTGGAGCCACACCATGCTACACCTTGCACTGCTCTCGCATGTTGATCACTTTTACTTTTTCTATAATTCCGCTTTGGCATGGAAAACATGGAATAATCTCACGCATCTGAAAAATGGCCCGCCGGGCATGGAAGGAACACCCAAAGGTCCTCTACTCAAACCGGGTTCGTGCCTTGCCAGTGCGTCGAAGTTCAATATCTGCGATGCATACTTGATAGGGGGCCACCGATTGGAGCCGTTTGTCATACGCTCGCCTTCACATACATACCTATGTAGTTGGCAGCAGATCATTTATTTATTGTTGTCTGCCGACCGGAGGGCCCAAACTGCATAAGAAGCCCTTCATTTTTCAAATCACAAGCGGAAAGGTTCAAGTGGCACCCTGATGGCAGAGCGGAAAAAGTAACCCTGAATCGGCACGCCGTCGGCTGCTGTTTATCAACGGTGACGATCTCCCTGTCATGGACTAAGGGCACCAAACCGCCCCCCATTGACGGTCCTCTAGGGTCGTCGTTATGAGAGGGTTTCACACTGCTCCTAACCTCGTCAAACTCTTGAATGAATAATTGAGAAACGAGACAGTTCTCTTTTTTCGATACTTCACTTTCTCTTTCTTCGACACTTTGGAATGTTTTCAATTAGGATCGTGTAATGGGCGCCCCAGAGCCTAATCCGATGGGAAACGTAAACGTGTAGGTCATTAGTGGGTCTCCCCTCTCGGATGGGCGACGTTTGAGATTCGATTTAGCGATGATAGATAGTGATCCTACATGGCGTATATTGGTACTCAATAAAAACTCCAACCGGTCATTATGAGGCACGAGAGAAGTTTATGAGTGGTTACTGATAGGGAGTGTAATTAATGCCCTTTTGGAAGGTCAATAAATCAACTAAAATGGTTATGGGCTGGTCAAGATTAACCCTGACCCGAAGCATAAGAACCCCTGGGGTTAACATCGAAGGCACTCTGGAAGAACGCGTGAAATTTGAGCTACCGAGTTCGTCAGTAAAGATAAGATGCTTGGTGGCTCATGTTTGATAATAAAGAGATTAGTGTTCCTCAAAAATATATGAAATTACCAGTACAGGAATATAAGCAAAGCAGTACTTATTAAGCACACAGGTAATGATCATCGAGTATATTATTATGTGAACTACTTGGCATTCAGATGTGAAAAATAAATAAAAAGGAAATGATTAGGGTAATTCGCCAATTGTTGAACGGTTAGTACCGGCATTTTGGTTTTCGTTTGTTTTTCCGTGTATAATTCCACTTTAGTTGAAAAATATCCAGTGAACGTCTAGATCTACTTATCCTTTATACTGCCCATTGAATTTGTATTCCTTTAAATTCCATTTTCTAAGAGAAAATAGAACATTTGTATGGGAAGTCTGTAACCCAAATGTTGAACGCTTCCTTAAGCTGGCTCATCCTAATGTTGGACGGTTCTCGCCAATTGTTGAACGGTTGAAGCTTTGTTCGTAATTGATGACGTAAAACCCGACATCAACCTATCATTCACTTGTTTTTATTTTGGCCACCAAACCCAACATAGACACGACAGTTACCCGATGTGGGTCCAACAGTGGTCCAACATTTGATAAAAATTGACCCGACATCCGATATTTTTTCACCCTGGCGGATTTTTTCCGGGTTTTTTGTGTTTTGTGCCCAGCTAGTCCGAGCTAGTGACAATTCATTTAAATGACAAAGAATCGCACATTTGAAGAGAGCTCTAGTGGACTGAAATCGGTTTAAAGATGACTAGATGCAAAAATGGCTGAAAAGATATGATTACAAGCAAAAACGACAGAAGAAAAGTACGCCTTTTAAAGCCTCTGAAACTCTTCTGGAAACCCATGGGACCCACTCAACCCCCAAGAACACTCATGGAACGACCCTGAAATCCCTTAAAACCCCTTGGATTGCTCCTGAGCCTCCTGGACCGCCTTGAAATACTCCTGGGACCCCCTAACACTCTGAATTCCTCTTGAACACCTCTGAAACGCCCTTGAAACCCATTGAAAACCACTGGAATCTTTCTGAAGCCCACTGCAACACCCCTAGAATATCCCTGGAACGCCATTGAAACCTAACGAAATGTACGGTTAGGTAAACTGAAAAAAAAATCTAGCAGTCATGCTAACATCGTAGGTTAGGCCAGTGTTCAACAATTGGATCATGGATGCATAATTATGGTGTGATAAAAAAAAAATATTTTTTCAAATTAAATTACAATGAAAATGTTATTTTAAACAATGTTAAACTGTTAATGACATCCCTCCAGTTCTTGTAACTATGGTGTGCCTTTGATATTTGTGGTCGATTTGCCCGCAAAGCTTAGTTCGTAACAGCAATTTCTTAAAATTAATCTTAAGAATTGTGCAGTTTTTGTGTCATCAGCGGTACAAAATTTTCAATCAATTTTTTTGATAAAAAAAAATGTATAATTTTGTAACTTTATTAGAGCAATATCGTGACCCACATGTATATGCATCTACATCATAGGTTTGCGTTGGATGAAAATTACTTAAGTAAGATTTATAATAAAATATTCAGAAACTGTTCAACATTTGGGTAGTGTTCAACAATTAGCGAATTACTCTACAAATATTAAAGTTATACGTTTTGTGATAGTGAAATATATTTTTTCACATTGTCATTTTTGGGGGTCGTGATATTTAACAGCCCTGCATGCAGGGATGGAAAATAACGCGGAATTTCATGAAACAAAAAATGTCATGACATTTTTCTATTTAGTTCACTTTCGGTGTAAATTTCCGTTCGTAAGCATCAACGATCTACAGGGGATGGCCAAAATGTTTGGGATAGGCAACTTTTTTTTCTGCCACAAAAAAATACAACATGCTGTAACTTTTCATAGAGTGCATCAAAAAATCTCAAATTTTGACTGTTATCAACCTTATTGGCAACAAGCATTATTGGCACATATTTGGGCTCAATTGATTAATGTTTCGCAAAGTACCGTTCGGGTAAAACACTATTTTTTGGACAACTCATTTTTGAGCTGTCATATCTCGGAGACCAGTGAACCGAATTGAATGATGCTTTTAACGTTTATCAATAACATATTGATACTTAATACGACGTTATAAAATGTAATATTTTCTCAAGGCGAATTAAGTTAAACAGGGTTGAAATTTTTACCCATATAGAGGAAAATAAGTCAAATTTACAATACCACACAAAAATTACTAAATGTGTTCTTCCTTCAAACTAAATAGGCTTTAATATATCTGATTAAAGATAACTTGAGAACAGAAGCGGAAAATCTTTGGATATCAACACTAAAATTTATTGATATTTATGTAGAAAAATTAAATTTTTTCTAGAAAAATCCAAAAATTGTCAATCCATGATAACTTTTTTCAACGTTTAAAAAGTACCTATGTTTTAATAGTTTGTGAAGCATTTGTATATTGTTAGTGTACGTTCAAAATTTCATTCAATTCGGTTCACTGGTTTCCGAGATATGTCAGCTCAAAAATGAGTTGTCTAAAAAATAGTGTTTTACCCTAACGGTTCCAACTTTGCGAAACATTAATCAATTGAGCCCAAATTTGTACCAATGATGCACATATAATAGGTTGACAAAGAGTTAAAATTTGAGATTTTTTTATGCATTCTATGAAAAGTTATAGCATGTTGAACTGTTTTAAGAGAGAAAAAAAAGTTGCCTATCCCAAACATTTTGGCCACCCCCTGTATAATGCTGACTAGATATGCATAATAAATAATGTCGTCGATTTACTTTTTCTACTAGATGCAGTTAAATTAGAAAATAACGAAATGACATTTTTGTGATTATAAATAAAAAGAAAATCGCGTTAAGTACTGTTCCTTTGAATTTTACTAAGAATTTGCATCCTTTGACAGATACGTATTTCGACCTCAACTGTAAGGTCGTCTTCAGTGTCTTGTACTTGACTCGACTCTTAGTGGAATTCAAAGGAACAGTACTTAACGCGATTTTCTTTTTATTTACAGATATTCCCCTAACAAGCCCAGGTTAATCATCATCATTTTTGTGATGTTTTCCATCCCTGCCTGTATGCATGACTGGTAGTGTCACATCAATTAAGGTACTAACGCTTTCGTTCATGATTAGTTGCCGTAAACATCAACTGGCGTGCACAATGCTCATATTTTCTTAAGTAGGTGTTGAGATGTGACAAACTAATTACTCTTCCACCGATCCCCTTATTCACTAATTTCCAAGGCTAGTAGTAAACTCATTATCGTCAACTGATATTACTGCAAACCGCGCAATCAGCAATCGTTCAATCTCTGACCAGCCAGAGTCAGTCGATGACCAGCCACCATCACCTCTTCTGTGACTAGTTCAGTGGCGCAAGCAAACTCGCTTTCATCGACTTTGCCGCGCATCGGAAACGCGCAGCAGAAAAAAAAAACCCTGACCAGGTTCAACACACTCTCGATTTCACCGCGCTGCTGTTCAAGCTCAGAACGGGCCGGACCACTCACCCAAGGTCGTCGCCGTCCAGCCCATAAAATTCTATGCTCCCCTCCCCAACGATCCATTCAAGCAACCAGCGGGCGAGAGTTGGATTGGGCCGGGGGAGCACCGGATTTCAATTTCAGGGAAATTAGGCGAAAAGCTGCTGAAAGGGAGAATGCGCGATGCTTAGAGAAACTACCCGGGAAGAAAAGCAATTACAACGTAATCTGAATTTACATAAAGGGGGCAAACCGGGGGGAGTTGGGGGAAGGGCGCGCGCGGTTGCGGGAATCTTCTTCGTGTGGATGGGAGGCACGATGATGGAGCAAAACAAGAGCAAATTGAGGATCACTTTTCATTTTGTTTCGGGTTTTTGAACTTTCTTGGAAATGGAAGAGAAGAAAAGAGGCGCTGAAAATTAATTAATTTGCTTACAAAATGTTCTTGGGGAAATTTGGGTTGCACCCAATTTTTCGAAGATTATTTACCCGAATGAGGATTTCCTCGAAAAGTGTAACCGCTCTTCGTTGTATACCAATTATGATGTGCATTTTTCCATACCAAATATATAGTAGACGTTCGATAAGTGCAGCATGTACAAACTCTACAAGAAATGCGAAGTGGAAAACCACATCGCCAGGGAGAGCAACTCGGCACCAAAATGCCTGATTTTCACGGCTAACAAGGGTCACACGACAGGCGGGCCTAAATGTCCAGGCACGCAAGGAGGTCGAACCAACCGACGCTAACGCAGGTTACACAGCTAAGCATGAACCACTGTGAAGCCGCACAACAATTGCTGTGGCCGGGGCCCGTGGCGTAGTTGGTCACACGTTCGCTTCATATGCGGATGGTCATGGGTTTGATTCCCAGCCCCGGCACTTGCAATTTTTCGTCAGTTGCTTTTCCCCGAGAGCAACTGACACTGACCCTCTTCTGAGCCCCTTGGCTCAAACGGACCTGGATACCTGGACATCGGCGGACTGCTACTTATAATGGACCCCCAATCGGACTGGAAAGGAACAACGGTCACCCATCATCATCCTTGTGCTCATCATTCTACTAGGTATAAAGTAGAAAAAGTGAAAGCAGCAGAAAGGCAACCAATTCGATAAAGCAGAATAGAATCTAGGCGCTGTACAAAATGTAAGTGCAGCTGTCAATTGAAATTGCTCACGTAGTGCCCCAGTGGACAATAGAGCTGTAAATTAGGTTAAGTGATTAAGATTAAGAATAAAAAAAAAACAGTTGCTGTGGCAGTAAGTCTCGGACCCAAGTACAGACATCGCCCTACTATCGGACCCATAACGCATCCCTCCCGATAACGGAAACTAGGTAGCGGATAAGGCCAAGCTAGTAGCGATCTGTACAATCGGTCGTTTTCCGGTCCATGCTAAGTTTGCTGGTATCGCTATCAGGCGCACTAGTGCATATACAGGATTGACTTCCGTGGTCATCGGTGGAGACTTCAACGCCTGGACGATTGAGTTGAGTAGCCGCTCTACTAACGTGAAAGGCTGCTGTCTACTCGAAGCTATGGTTAGACTAAACTTCGATGTCGCGAACGTACAGTAGGTGCAGAGTCCATCATTGATGTGACCTTCTGGAGTCCGGGTCTAAACCCTGGCTCAGACTGGAGGGTCGACGATGGATACACGCATAGTGACCATCTGGCCATTCAATAAGGGTGGAACACGAAGGAAGACTGTCACAGACGATGGCCATTGACTGTCATCGGGGATCCAGAATTCCGCGCATCCTGCCCTGACTAAGAGTTAGTGTTAGAAGGAAGATGCAAAGAGCCTGCACCGACGAGGGTAGAATGGAGCGAAGTGAGGCCTACATGGCGACTAAATTGGCACTGAACAAAGAGATTAAGACGCGTAAGCGGGCATGTTTCGAAAATCTCTGTCAGGCAGCCAACACGACCCCGTGGGGTGATGCCTACAGAGTAGTCATGACCAAAACGAAGGACGCGTCAGCACCCCCAGAATGCTCCCCCGAGATGCTGCAAAAGAGATCGTGGAAACGTTGTTTCTACGCTACGATACACGACCATGGGCTCCCGTCCCCTATGGCCAAACCGGCCAAAGGGAGTTCGCCCCGGTAACGTACGACAAACTCATCGCAATAGCATAGTCGCTTAAGGTAAACAAGGCGCCGAGTCCGGTCGGTATCCCGACAGTAGCCACCAAGACGGCCACAGAGCCTAGCCCTGACATGTTCAGAATGACTATGCAGATGTGCCAGATGGTAAAGACTGATTCTACTGCCCAAATCCGGGAAGCCACCTGGCGACCCGTCAGCATACAGACCTTTCTGCCTTCTAGAAACCGCCGGAAAACTGTTGGAAAAGATCATCCTGTCGATGGTCTATACCAAGAAACCCGTTGATTCTGGCCTCTCGGATAAAAAGTTTGGCTTCCGGAAGGGTGGATGCTATTAGGGCCCCAAAAGAGGGGAACGGGAATCCGGTATTGCGCAGTCGTCATACTGCAAAAGAAAGCTGGGACACCATCGAGTGTGGTGTACACCATCTAGGAGTCCCGGTTAGCCTATGCTGGATACTGGAGAGCTATTTCCAGAATAGGGTGCTAATCAATGACACCGAGAAAGGCGAGAGGAGCTACAACATCACCGCAAGGGTACTTCAGGGGCTCGGTACTATGGAAGTCTGAACAACAGGCAGTGGTCATCACAGGCGAATAGACGATCAACTCTAAGAGCTCACTGGTCATGATCGACGATAAGCTGACGTTTGGAATGGCCACGTGGAAAATACCTACAAAATGGCAAGCACGGCGATAATGGTATTGTCAAAGATAATGTCAAATAGCTTGGCAATAGTCTCCAGTAAGCGTAAGCTGTTCACGACAGTAGCGGTCTCCATACTAAGGTATGTCGCTAGTGGTCAACCGAAACGTGAAGCGACTCTACAGTACCCACAGGCTGATGTGCCTTAGCGCATACCGCACAATCTCAAAGTATGCGGTATGCATGCTAGTGAGCATGATGCCCACAGCACTAGTTGTGGCGGAGCACGAAGAGTGCTTCAAGCGACGCGGCATAAGAGGAACTAGACTGATCGCAAGAACATCGTCTATGTTGATGTAGCATAGGGAACGGAATTTCTTCAGTAACGGTAGATGGACACACCATGGCTCATACCGAGCGTGTCTAAATGGATGAGCAGGCCCCATAGCGAGGTGAACTTGGACAAGCAGGCTCCCCCGCATGTCTGGAATGCGCAGACTACGACGAGACCTCGGATCATGTGCTCTTTGAATACCCACGGTTCGTGGAGCAATGCACAGTGTACAAATTCGAGCAAAAAAACGGACGCAATTCAGTTCCCGTCGCTAAGCAATCGACAGATACCCATTCCTAAGTAAAAAACTCCGGTGAGTCGAATGGTGCCAACCCCTTTCCAGAAAAACGTCGCCAAGTGTCTCATTTTGGTAGTTTTCCCCTAAATTTGTCAAAAATACTTGAACATATCAAACTGAAATCCAAAAAAGGTGGGCGAAAACCTTGATATTTCAAAAAACTTCATGTACCAATGACAGACAACTTGGGTTAGCAAATGTTTTTTACTTTTAAACACAATAAGTGTCTCATTTTGTCCAATATCCCCTTTAAAATGAGAATATTTGAAAAGTTCGGTTGATTTTGAACAAAAAATCACGAAAAATCGTTCAAAAGTCATGCTACTGCATTAGGAAACGCCAAACGGGTAGTGTCTTGTCAATCACATTCAGAGATGGTGTTCCATTTTGTCCAATATCCCCTATAATTAAAGTATATTTGAGAATTTCGGATGAATTTCAATAAAAACCATGCAAACTCGTTCAAAAGTCATGCTACTTAATGGTAAAATCCCAAACGAATCGTGTTTTGTCCATCACATTCAGAGATGATGTCTCATTTTGTCCAATATCCCCTATAAATAAAGAATATTTGAGAATTTCACATTAATTACAATAAAAAAACCATGCAAAGTCGTTCAAAAGTCGTGATACTGAATGGAGAAACCCCAAACAGATCGTCTCTTGTTCATCACATTTAATGATGTTGTCTCATTTTATCTAATATCCCCTATAAATTAAGAATATTTGAGAATTTCGGATGAATTTCAATAAAAACCATGCAAAGTCGTTCAAAAGTCATGGTAAAACTCCAAACGAATCGTGTCTTGTCCATCACATTCAGAGATGATGTCCCATTTGGTCCAATATCCCCTATAAATAAAGAGCACTTAAGAATTTCAGATGAATTACAATAAAAAAAAGCATGCAAAGTCGTTCAAAAGTCGTGATACTGAATGGAGAAACCCCAAACAGATCGTCTCTTGTCCATCACATTCAATGATGTTGTCTCATTTTATCTAATATCCCCTATAAATTTAGAATAGTTGAGAATTTCAGATGAATTTCATCATTAAGCTGTGCAAAGTCGTTCAAAAGTCGTGCTACTTAATGGAAAAACCCCAAACAGATCATCTCTTGCTTATTATATTCAGAAATGATGTCTCATTCTGTCCTTTTTCCCCCACAAAATAAAAAATACATAAAAATATTCAAAGACAAAAAATATCAGACTTTTGAACGACTTTGCATGGTTTTTCATCGAAATTCATCTGACATTCTTGAGAATTCTCAATTATTAGGGGATATTGGACAAAATGAGGCAACATCACTGAATGCGATGGTCAAGAGATGATCTGTTTAGGCCCTTTAGGGTTTCTCCATTCAGTATCACGACTTTTGAATGGCTTTGCATGTTTTTTGTTGAAATTCATACGAAATTCTCAAATATTCCTTATTTATAGGGGATATTGGACATAATGGGACACCATCTCTGAATGTGATGGACAAGACACAATCCGTTTGGCGTTTCTCCATGCAGTAGCATGATTTTTTAACGACTTTGCATGTTTTTTTGTTCAAATTCATCCTATTCTCATTTAATAGGGGATATTGGCCAAAATGAGACACTTATTGTGATCATAAGTGAAAAACATTTACTAAACCAAGTTTTCTAACATTGCTACATGAAGTTTTTTGAAATATTCAGGGTTCCTCCCAACTTTTTTGGATTTAAGTTTGATATATTCAAATATTTCTAACAAATTTACACTTGGCGATGTTTTTCAGGAACGGGGTTGGCACCATTTGATTCCCTGGATTTTTTTGCTTAGGAATGGGTATCTGTCGTTTGCTTAGCGGCCGGAACTGAATTGCGTCCGTTTTTTTGCTCGAATTTGTACACTGTGCAATGGTTGAGTATGCAGGAGATATGTGGTATCACTCCAGACAACAATGTTGAAAGAATGTGTACGGAAGCGGCCAAGTGGGATTCTGTTACTGTGGGGTCTCCTAAATCGTACTTGAACTACAGAGAAAATGACGGCCGATCAACAGGAAGATGAGTTGGTTCCTCATCCCATCCGGGAGCTGCAGTCCAACGGGTGGTCTATAGTGCTAGCCAGGACCAAATCTTCTAGGGGAGAGAGGATAACTTAAGGCGGTAGCTGGTGGAACGCTAACCAATAGAGAGTACTCATATAAGGACCCCTCCCCCCATCTTGTAATCATCCCAAACGGGCGTACCGAGAAGGTAAGGAAGCGAGAGAATGAGTTTTTAGTGGGTTGAAACCCATCCGAGAAGCCACCTCTTGTGTATCTGATCAGCACATTTCTCATTCTATTAAAACATATGATATCAGGGATAAATACACTTGAACCCCCGAAAACCACCTAAAACTCCCGGGAACGCCCCTAAAACCCCTTCGGATCCCCTTGCAACGCTTCTAAAACATCATGGAATGCCTTTGGAACCCCTGAAACATCTTGGAATGCTTTTGAAGGCTCCTGCTGCACTCGTGAACAAAAATGGGACCCTCTTAACCCCCTGGAACACCCCTGGAATGCCTCTCAAATCCTATGAAAATCCCTGGAACGCCCTGAAATACCCCTGAAGCCCCCTTAAGGACAAACGTCATGAAATCCCGCTTCAACATTGCATCAGAACTTCAGACGCACAAATCTCAAGAAGCAAGTTTCAAACAACAGTGCATTTTATTATTCTGTTCTTGCTCACTTGTAATAAGCTTAACATAAAAATATCTTGTGCGCTGGTTCTGTTTACGAAGAGATTTGTGCTCTCGAAATCGTGAGTAGGTGTCAAAGTCGGCCATTGTGGCGGCCAGAGATGTCCAAGAGAAATAGAAAATACACCACTCACGCTGTGTATCTCAACAGCAGCCCGTCTCTTATATGTGGATCCACCACTGCGATTCGGATGCGCGCAAGCTTGGTGGGTAGAAATAAATCTCTTAGCTCCCTGAGCACTAGGCCACACAACAGTGCGGCGAGAGCGATTAAAAATTCTCTCCGGTGAAAGTGTAAAAAATCACCCGGGCGCGCGCTCCAGCCACGCTAACGCCGCTCAGCACTAAAGTGCATAATTTCCAGACTACACCAAAAATGTGTAACCCTTGCACATTTACAATCACAAATATTTGTGTACGCCATTCTAGGTAGGATTACTAGTGACCTTGGAAAACAAAAAAAATCAACATTTCGCATCTAGAAGAGTGCACGAGCTGTTTTTTGAGAATGTGTAACTGCTACACATTTTTGTGTGGTCTGGAAATTATGCACTTATGAGTATGTCTTACACATTTTAGTGCTGAGCAGTTTTAGCGTGAGTGAGGTTTTTGCGCCAGAGTGCGCGCTGCGGTGAAACACCGGAGAGTTCTCGCCCAGGCGACACCATATGGTGCACGCTAAGGTCAGTTTACCTAAATGTGAGTAAAGTATACTCATAATCGCCGAAAAGTGCACAACCTCATTTTATGGGTAAAGTGGCTTTACCCATTTATGGATAAACGGGCAGTACCCAAATATGGGTACTTGTGCAGGGTAAAAATATGGGTAAATTTTACCCACATTTGCGTAATGAAATTTTGTTTTATTTTTCAAAAAACTTAATCGCAAAAATAGATGGAACCCAGGATGAAAGTTAATTGATTTTAATAATGTATATTTCATGAAAAAACTTTATTTGATAGCTACATCTAGTTTACTTAGAATCTATTTACTCCCGGAAGTTGTTTGCACATCGGTGCTCCCTTGGGTGCTCCCTTGGGTGCTTCCCAGGCGGTCTGAGGTTGGTTCCGGTGAGAGATCCTCAATCTGGGGGAGAAGTCGAAAACACAAGTGGTGCTTTGAAGAGGAGGTTGCATCGAGGTAAACCTGGGCCATTGACTCAGCGGATCCTTGGATGACTGGAAGAACTATTAAGGGGCACCTTCGATGTGGCAATTCCATAGGCGAATTACGACCTCGTACAACGTTTTCCATGATGATTGGGACCTGAAATTGTAAATAAGGAATTTATCCATCGAGCAATTCATTATTTTTTCTTTGTATTAGGCCGATGCAAATATTATTTTTCTTTTATGTCCGAGACCTCTCATCAGGTACGAGGGGGGGGACAAAAATAAATAAGGAACAAAGGGAAAAAAAACTATTGAAAAATTGGAATTTTTACCAACTATTGAAAAAATATTTTTCAACTATTGAAAAATAGTTGCTTGTAAAAAAATTGTCTATTGAAAATGGAGTCATGAGACGCCATGTTTTTTTTTCGCCCCTTCAATATTTTGAGATTTTTGAAGGGGGGGGTGACATAAAACAAATTAAATATTTGCATCGGCCTTATTTACCTTTGCAAATCAACTGGAATCGAATTTCACTCAAACCCTTTCTGATTAAGTGATTCAGTTAGCTGATCACTCGGGTTTTGATTAACACTTTTACTTTTCACGCTCCTCAGCACCGGATGGCAACCACAATGAATCAATTGACCAGATGGATTTCTCGTTCTTCGTGGATCACACACGGGGGACAGGGAAGGCTGCCCCGGAAATCCAGCATAGCGAACCCGAGCTTTTGACTGTGTGCGCTAGTCAGGAGATCTGGCGCCGGAATCGGCCTCGGCGGAGTCTTTTACATCATTGTCACCTGAAATGATAAATCAGTTAGAGGAATTAATTGAACAGTAATTCATTATTATTTATTTAATTTGCTTACCTTTCAATATTAAACGAATTCCAATTTTTTGTGAAGTTTATGCTCCGAAATGCTCGCCGAATAGATGATCATTCTGATTTGACATCGATTTGACGAACACTTTCATTTTTCAGCCAAATATGGGTAAAGCTCGGTTACCCATATTTGGGTAAATTAGCTTTACTGCTATTATAAGTAAATTTTACCGTTTTTTCTTGGTATACTTTACCCAAATTATGGGTTTTGAATGCAAAACCCAAATATGGGTAAATCGATTACCTATTTATAGGTAAACTGACCTTAGCGTGTGATGATTCGGTGACTGCTGGGTGAAAACACGGGAGAGCGCCGGAGAGCGATGCGCGCGAAAGAGTGAGCCACACTCGATCCAAGGCGAACGAGCAAGAGCACGCACTAGCGCTTGGTCTACCCACCACCCAAAACAAGAGAAACTGGCTTCTTGGTGTGGTGAAAAATGTTCCTATCCCCAGTGTGGTCGATAAACTGACGCCGCACTGAATCGCTACGGTGAAATGCCATCTCTGGTGGCGGTCATTTTGGGACTCTAATAGGTCTGTCCTTAGCCCTCTGAAACCCTCTGGAACATCCCAGGAATGCCCTTGAAGCCCCTTGAAAACGCCTAAAACGCACCTGAAGCCCTCTGAAATACCCCTAGAACATCTAAGGTACGTCCCTGAAACCCCTTGAAATGCACGATTAGGTTAAGTGAAAAAAAAACCGGGCAGTCATGCTAACAGTTTGCATTATGCCAAACAATTGGACATGGATTCATTATAAAAGTATGATACACCCAAACCTGCATTTAGGTAGAATCCATTACGGTAACGTTACCTCCATTCGGGTAACGTTACCTATAAATGGAATCTGATTGTATTCAGAGCAGTTGGAGTGTTTTAGATCAGAGATAAGGTTGGTTTACCGGAAATAAGTAGCGAGTGGAGTTAAGGGGAATTTAGGGCTTGCTCAGTGGGGAGCGATGATGAAGGGCGCACCTGAAATCATCCGAAACCCCCGAAAACACCTGCGTAACGCCTCTGAAACCCGTCAAAATCCTCTGAAGCTTCCTGAAATACCTTCGAAACCCCCCGAAAACGCCCCTGAAGCCCCCATGTAACTTACGCACCTGAGACCCTCAGAAACCAGAAAACGCCTACGTAACGCCTGAGTAACGCCTCTGAAATCTGATAAAAATCCTCGGAAGCTTCCTGAAATGCCTTCGAAATCCCCCTAACACTCCTTCAGACCCCATGTAACACACCTAAGAACCTCTGAAACCCTCGAAAACGCCTACGTAACGCCTCTGAAACCCGTCAAAAATCCTCTGAAGCTTCCTAAAATGCTTTTGAAATCCCCCTAAAACCTCATTGGACCCATGTAACGCACCTGTCATAATCCCTCGTATACGCCTACGTAACGCCTGTGTAACGCCTCTGAAACACACAAAAAACATCTGAAGCTTCCTGAAGTGCCTTCGAAACCCCCCGAAAATGTCCTTGAAGCCTTATTGTTGATTCAGAGAAAATTTTGAGAAACTACTTACATTTTAAAACATTGCATTTCCGAACTTTTCATTTTTTTTTCGGGGAATCGGTTTTCGGGTAAATGTTTTACAATCCAATGCAATGTCTTGTATATTAATCACATAATTTCTCATGTATTCTAAATAGACTCAGTGTGCTCACAGAAGCTAAATCTTGATGACACCACTTGATGAGCACGGAAAACTGGTTAAAACCAAACATATCAACAGCAATAAACATCATCATCACTCAGTCTAATGATTCTGATGATATTGTAGAAACGCAAAGTCGTCGTCACTCGTGGTCCTCGTCACCTTGCCTTGCCCGGTTCAGTCGGACCGGGTAGACGTTAGAGACCCACCATCAAATGGGGGGAATAGGGGGACTGCTTTCTTTGACCATGTTTGGATTCCCCTTGGAAGAGAGAGATACACACACACCCTCCTCACCTAGACCGAAACGCAGACGCAGGCGCAGCTTGGATGAAAACAACTTTCTCCTTCGCGATGATGGTGCCAACCGACCTCCACCACAATCCAATCTCCACCGGAGCAGAATCGGTCTAGAGGGCGCTGCTGTCGGAGGGAGGGGGGATATACGGTCTAATGACATTAAATGTTTAGCTTCTATTCATTGGGCGCCCGGATCGTTTGATTGTGTGTACAAATGCCATTCCATCTGGCTGCTGGCAAAAGGGGGTCGCGCGACCTAAAAGATTGGGAACCTATAACCTAGAGTAATTCTGGGAGAAATTTCTGAAGAAACCTCTTGAGAAATTCCGGGAGGAATCCTTAGAGAAACTTCTGGAGAAATTCTTGGAAGAATCCCTGGGGAATTATTGGAATAATCCCTGGAGGAATTTCTGGAGGAACATCAGGAGAAATGCCTGGATGAACTTCTGCACAAACTCCTGGCGAAATTCCAGGAGGAGTTCCTGGAGAAATCCCTAGAGGAATTGTTGGGGTATTTCCAACGTATTTTCCCTGGAAGAATTCCTGGAGGAATCTCTGAATGAAATTCGGAATAAACATCTAGAGGAGTTCTAAGAGGGTTCCAGAAGAAATTTATGAAGATATTCCTAGAGAAAATCCTGGAGGGATTCCCAGAGCAACTTCAGGAGGAATTCTTGAAGAAATATCTGGATGAATTACGGGAGGAACCATCGGACGAAATCCTGCAGGAATTTCTGGAGGAATTCGTTAAATGGAGGAAGCTCTGGAGAAATCTTCGGAGAAATCTCTGGAAAAGAAATTCCTGGATAAATTATTGGAAGAAACCCTGGAAGAATTTCCGGAGGAATCTCTGGAAAAAATCCTGCAGGAATTACTAAAGAAATTCTTGAAGGAATTTCGGAATGGAATCCGTGTAGGATTTTCTGGGGAAATTCTGGGAGAAATTTCTGTTGGAATTCCCGAAGGAATTCTTGGAGGAGTTCCTGGATCAATTCCTTGAGAAATTCTTGGAATGATTCTTGGAGATATTCTTGGTGGAATTCCTGGAGGAGACCCTGGGGAAATACCTGGATAAAATCCTGGAGGAATGCCTAGAGGAATACCTGGAATAATATCTGAATAATTTTCGGGAGAAAATCCTGGGGGAATTTCTGAAGAGTTTTCTGGAATTCCTGGAGAGTTTTCTGGAGGATTTCTGAAGAAATTTTTTAAGGAATGCCTAGAGGAATCTCAGGAAGAATTCATTAAGGAATCCCTGGAGGAATTCTTGGAATAATGCCTGTGTACACTAAGGAAGGAGGAATTCCTAGGGAAATTGCCGTAGTAATTCCTGAAAGAATTCCTGCAGGAATCCCTGGATCAATTCCTGGAGGAATACCTGGAATAATATCTGGATAATTTCCGGGAGAAATTCCTGGGGGAATTTCTGAAGAGTTTTTTCGAATCCCTGGAGAGTTTTCTGGAGGATTACTGAAGAAATTTTTGAAGGAATGCTTAGAGGAATCTCATGAAGAATTCATGCAGGAACCCCTGGAGGAATCCTTGGAATAATACCTGTATACACTAAGGAAGGATTGATTGATTGATTTGTATTTATTTAAGAGACACACTAAGGAAAGAGGAATTCCTAGAGAAAATCCCGTAGTAATTCCTGAAGGATTTCCTGCAGGAATCCCTGGATCAATTTCTGGAGGAATTCCTGGATCAATTCCACGAGGAATTTCTGCAGGGATTCCTGGGGTAATTCGTTGTGGATTTCCTAACAATATTTTTGGAGGAGTCCCTGATTTAAATCCTGGAGGAATGCCTGGATGCATCCCTGGAGGAATCCCTATAGAAATCCCTGGAATAGGTCCTGGAGGAATGCCTAGAGGTATTCTTAAAATAGTTCCTGGAGGAATCCCAGTTCATGGAGGTTCCATGAAAATGTAGCAATCCCTAGAGGTTCCCCTAGAGGAACTCCTGAAGGAATCCTGAGAATTCCCGGAGGAATCTCTGGAAAAATTCCTGGAAGAATCACTAAAGAAATTCTTCAAAGAATTTCTGAATGGAATCCATGGAGGATTTCCTGGGGAAATTCCGGGAGAAATTTCTGTTGGAATTTCCGAAGACATCCTTGGAGGAGTTCCTGGATCAATTCCTTGAGAAATTTTTGGGGTGATTCTTGGAGATATTCTTGGTGGAATTCCTGGAGGAGTCTCTGGGGAAATACCTGAATGAAATCCTGGAGAAATGCCTAAAGGAATACCTGAAATAATACCTGGATAACATCCGGGAGAAATTCCTGGGGGAATTTCTGAAGAGTTTTCCGAAATCCCTGGAGAGCTTTCTGGAGGATTTCTGAAGAAATTCTTGAAGGAATGCCTAGAAGAATCTCAGGAGGAGGAGCGGACCTGGTGTGATGGTTAGAACACTTGACTATCACGCCGAGGACCTGGGATCGAATCCCACTCCCGACAAACTCGCAAATTGTGAGTTCTTCCTTCGGAAGGGAAGTAAAGCGTGGGTCCCGAGATGAACTAGCCTAGGGCTAAAAATCTCGTTAATACAGATAAAAAAAAAAAAAAAAATCTCAGGAGGAATTCATGCAGGAACCCCTGGAGGAATCCTTGGAGTAATGCCTGTATACACTAAGGAAGGAGGAATTCCTAGAGAAATTGCCGTAGTAATTCCTGAAGGAATTCCTGCAGGAATCCCTGGAGGAATTCCAGGATCAATTCCAAGAAGAATTTCTGCAGGAATTCCTGGGGTAATAAAAATCTTCTTGGAGGAGTCCCTGATTTAAATCCTGTAGAAATGCCTGGATGAATTCCTGGAGGAATTCCTATAGAATTCCCTGGAATAAGTCCTGGAGGAATGTTTAGAGATATTCCTAAAATAGTTCCTGGAGGAATTCTTAGAGCAATCCCTAGAGGATTCCCTTGAAGAACTCCTGAAGAAACGGCTGGAGAAACACCTGGAGGAACTCCTGGAGATATGCCTGTTAGAATTCCTGGAGAGAAATCCCTGGAAGAATTTCCAGAGGATGTGCTTGAAGAATCACTAGAGAACTTTCAGGTTGAATCCCTGGAGGAACTCCTGGAGGGATCCATGGCTGAATCTCTAGTAGAATCCCTTGCTCTATCTCCAGAAGAATACATGGAGGAATCTCTGGAGAAATTCCTAGAGGAACTTCTAGCGGAGTTTTTTGAGGAATTCCTGGACGAATTCCTGTAGGATTTTTTTATACAAATTCCTGAAGAAATTCACAGAGGAATCCTGGAACAATTTCTGAAGAAATTCCTGGAGGAATCCCAGGAAGAAATCCAGCGATCAATTTCTGAGGGAATTCCAGAAGGAGTTTCAGAAGACATTCCAGGAGAAAGTATTGAAGAAATCGTTGAAATTCTTGAATCCTTAAAAGATTACTCAGGGGAACTCTTGGAGGAATCTTTGTATCAGTTCCTGAAGGAATATCCCTGAAGGGGTTCCTGAAAGAATTCCAGCAAGGTTGCAACCATTCATTTGCAAAAATTTACATTCATTTGCTATTATCTCAGTTCAGAAGCATGCTATTGAAAAACAATGTATGGATGAATTTAACCTTGTTGTTTTATCTGAAAGTTTGCCGCATAACATTGGGGTCGCACACGCATTCCAAAGTCGTGAGCGAGCAGTGAAGGCAACTTTCCACAGCGTGAATGAAATTTATATTCACCGCGTGGAGAGTTGCCTTCACAGCTCGCTCACGACTTTGGTATACGTTTGCGACCCCAACGTTGTTCGGCAAACTTTCAGATAAAACTACAAGGTTAAATTCATCCATACATTGTTTTTCGATAGCATGCTTCTAAACTGAGATAATAGCAAATGAATGTAAATCTTTGCAAATGAATGGTCGCAACCTTGAATTCCAGGAGGAATTCCTGAAGGAATTGTTGTCATGTTCTACCTTATTTTCTTTATTTAATTACATTGTATCATTTTTAATTCTATGTATTCTGTTCGAGTTCGATAAAACCCGAAAGCCTTCGTTTATGAACAATTATAAAAACATGCATTTTTCATAAAAATTTATACACCAATAATATGGAGTTGAACTGCCACTAACCGCGATGATCCCATCTCTATTGATTTTTCATTACGATTAATTCCACATAATTTCATGCTCCGGCTTAATCTCACCGATGAAAACAAAAGATTTCAACGGCGGCGTCGACCGAAAAAGAAAGTACAAGCGACGAACGTCTCATCCAACTAGCCAGACAATCCAGCAACCCCCTTATACAGTAGGTAGGTACCTAGTGTCCGAACGCAAAAAACTCAATGCTAAATAGCCCATAACTCATGTGCGCCTTAATTAACCGATCAACCGGCCTCCGATGGGGAGCTCTTGCTTGGTGCATTGAGTAGATATGTACTTTTTCATTGCCTACCGCCTGATCCGCCGATTGCAAGTGAAAATGCATTAAACATAAACTCTTTCCTCGCGCTTCTGTGCTATGTTCGGGCGATCATCAGGACCAGACGTTTGAGGAAGATGGAGCCATATGGACGCTCGGGATCAAACAATCTTCGAAATGTTATATTAGCGATAATTTAAAGTAGTTTGATTGAATTACTTGTTTGTAATTTCACCTGATTCTATAAAAAGTTATGGAAATGTGAAAACATGGGTAAATAGCTCAATAGGACAGATCGGTGAAGTACTAGATTTGTAGTAATGAGCTGAATTTTAGTATGGTGAGAAGGTCAATTCTCCGTTTCTGCAATGAAATGGTGCAAAAAGCGTGGGTATTATGATTCCTTGCCTAATTTGATGCTGTTTGAGCAAAACTTTGGGCAACAGTGTTGTTGTTTTCTCCATTTCTTGCAACATAAACAACATAGTTATCCAAAGTTTTGCTCAAACAGCATCAAATTAGGCAAGAAATCATAATACCCACGCTTTTTGCCCCATTTTATTGCAGAAACGGAGAATTGACCTTCTCACCATACTAAAATTCAGCTCATTACTTCAAATCTAGTACTACACCGAACGTGTCCCATTGGCAAAATTCAAACTTCATTGTTTATTTTTTTCAGATAATTTCAATAACCTTCGTCCTCAGAATGACCACCTTACCCCCAATTCCCCATACGTCGCGATCTGACTATCTTGGTCAACGAAGAAGTTTGGATTTTCGCCGGCCCCCCTGTCTGTTCGAAGACGTGTTTGTGCGCATTCCTTCGGGAGGGGCGCGCCGTTGTTTGTGAGGCATAAATCGCGCTCCCGCCAAACAACACCAAGTAATTAACCATTATTACAAATTGTTTGACTTAATTTTTCTAAGTGATAACACTAGTCGACAAAATTGAAACTTTTTTCACGCAC